>NC_043711.1:30981166-31012192 GCF_006229205.1 Suricata suricatta | reverse complement strand
CCCCCCCCCCACTACCACGTGCCCTCCATCTCTGAGGAAAGAGTAGCCTCAGGAATTTTCTTCCAGAAATTGGGCTGCTGACCTAGTGGGTGAGGTCTTTGGGATGGATCTCGGGAAATGTGGGTTGGTTTCTTAGGTCTCCATTACCAAAGTTTTGTCCTGGGACAAGTCTTTCAACTTCTTGTTATCTGCGACATGGGAATAGTATGGTAGATCATTAAGCTGACGGGAGCAGAGATGTCACAAAGAACCTGATATGCAGTGGGTATGAGTATTGTTGACAATGGAGGTAGAGTTGGTAAGAGTGCTCACATATGTTCTTCCCACCTCAAACTTGGGACCATCATTTGATTACGTATTAGAGTTCTCAAGAGAAACCTAGCTCTCCCTCTATATCTGTACCTACATCAATGTCTGTTTCTTTATCTGTAGGTAGAGATAGAGATTGATGCTGATTTATTTTAAGGACTTACTTTAGATTCATTTTAAGGTATTGATTCAGGTAACTGGGGATGCCCAAGTCAAGAATCTGCAGTGTAGGCTAGCAGGCTGGAGATCCAGGGAAGAGTTGGAGTTAAGGGTCAGAAGGCAGTGTGCCGAATAAATTCTCTCTTCTTCCAAGGAGGACAGTTTTTTCTCTAAAGGCCTTCAACTGATTAGATGAGGCCCACCCACATTATGGAGGGTAATTTGCTTTAATTAGAGTCTGCTGATTTAAATGAAAATCTCATCGTAAAAGCACCTTTAGGGAAACACATGTCATACCATATAATATAATCCAGGTACCATAACCCAGGCAAGTTGACATATAAAATTATCCATCCTAGATACCTTCCCTGTCATTGAGTGACTACTAGTAGAACTCTATTGATTTTCTTCCATGTTGAGCAGAATTCTCTATATTGTTAGGGGCATAACACTAAAGCCACCTGGCTTAAGAAAAATAAAAATGAGGGGTGTGAAGGGGAGAGGAACTGCTGACTCAGTAGCTCAAACTATCAGGGGTTTCTAGCTTCTAGATTAGAGTCCCATATGGTATGAAGACCTTGTTCTGTTCCCACACAGGTTTTCTCCTGGGCGGGCTAGATTGCTGCCAGCTAGTCTTAGCTTAAAAATCTTCACGGAGTCTTTTTCTTCTCAGAAATTCCAACAGAAATCCTGGGCCTCAATCTCATTGGCCATTTCTCCAGGGAAGGGGCTGTGGTTGGGGGTGGGCGGTGCAAGGATCAGATCCCAGTTTCCAGAAAGGCATAGACACCTGCTGGAGGGGCTAAAACATCACAGAACTGCCCCAGCCTCCCCCACACAGCCCCGTCCCTCTTCTAGCCTGGGCCTTGGCTCTCTTTTGTTCTCTCTCCCTTCTCTCTCCTCCTCAGTGCCTAAACCACTTTCCATCCCTTTAAAATCCTGCCTCTTTGTTTCCTCATTTCGAAACCCCCAAGTCATGTAAGAAGGCAGATGCTTCAGAAGCAGGCTGCCTCAGAGAGCAGGGTTGAGCCTGATCCTGTCCTCATGATCAGTGCCCAGGGACAGTTTGGTCCCAGCTCATCCTTCAGTTCCTGGTGTGGGAGGACGGAACTCCGAGTAACCGTGTCCCAATGCCTCCTGCCAGGAGGCAAGGTCTGCTTCCTGTGTGTCTTCTCTCTGTCCACTTAGCTGGAGGTCTGTAATCGGGAGTTACGAATGGACACTTGGGACTTACCTGCGAGTTGTAGCAGACAGGAAGAAACGTCCTGCCAGAAAAATCAAAGAGTAGAGGGAAAACTGCCTGTGAACCCTTTTATTGAAATCCTGATTGTGTGCAAATACAAATAATTTTAAGTCCACTTCATTGAGATAATTCACTAGACCATACAGGTCACTCATTTAAAGTATACAACTCTTTATTTTTATTATATTCCCAGGATTGTGAAACCATTACTAAAACCTAATTTTGGACATTTTCTTCACCCCTAAAAGAAACCCCATAGCTAATAGCTCTCACTGTTTCTGATCCTCCTTCTCCAAGCCTCTGGCAGCCACTCGTCCACTTAGTGTCCCCAGGGGTTTGCCTACTCTGGACATTTAGTATAAACAGAGTCATAACATCTGTATGTAGGCTTTTGATATTAGCTACTTGCATTTACTGTGATGTTTTCAATTTTTTTTTCATCCACACTATTGCATCTTCCCGTATCCCATTGCTTTTTGTTGCCACATAATCTTCCATTGCGTGGATATGCCACAGGCGATGGGCATTTGAACAGTGTCCACTCTTTGGCTCTTATAAATAATGCTGCTATGAACATTTGTGCATAAATATTTGTATATGTGGATGTTTTCTTTTCTCTTGCATATATGCCTAGGAAAGGAGGAGTGCTGGGTCATGGGGTAACTCAGTGCTTAAATTTGGAGAGCTACCCAGCTGTTTTCCAAAGTAGCTGCGCCACTTACGTTCCCACCAGCAATGCGTTAGGCTTCTGGTTTCTTCACGTCTTCAAGAGCCCCTTGTTATTGTCTGTCTTCATGGTTACAGCCATTCTCGTAGATGGGAAGTGGAGCCTCATTGTGCATTTGATGGGTGTTTATCTGGTGGCTAACGGTATTGAGTATCCATTCATGGACCATTTGTATATCTTCTCTGGAAAAATATCTTCTACATATTTTTTCATCGGGTTGTCATTTTATTATTGAGTTGTATATATTCTTAATATATTCTGGCTGCAAATATGTGTGACATTGATTCTTTAGGCCTTAACTTTCAAGAGCTTCTGGGTTAATGAGAATATCCTTTAGTCAAGCCTGAGGGGAAACCAAGAGATAGACTAAGGTGTCATTGATAACATTGCCAGTGGTTAGGGTGGGTCATTTAAAGACATCTCTGGAGGCACCTGGGTGGCTCAGTCAGTTGAACGTCTGACTCGGGTCATGATCCCAGGATCATGGATTCAAGTCCCATGTCTGGCTTCACACTGAACATGGAGCCTGCTTAAAATATTCTCTCTCTCTCTCTCTCTCTCTCTCTCTCAAAAAAGGTCTCTCTGAATCTGATTGTTTATTTCTTCCTTTTTTTCTTAAAAAAAGGCCAAAACTACCAAAATGAAAGGGCAGCACAGAAAATATCTCTATGCCTTGCCCCAGGCTCACTAGTCATGAACATTTTGCTGCATTTGCTTTCTTGTTCTGTGTGTGTGTGTGTGTGTGTGTGTGTACATCTTTACACAGATGAATCCTTAGAAAGTAATTTGCACCATAATGACCTTGAAGAACATTATAAACCTGGATATGCTCCTCCATAACCACAGAACTCTCTCACCCCCATGAAGTGTCCTCTTAATTCAATAATATCTAACATATAGTGCATATGCAAATGTCTCCAGTATTCCTCCAAATGTCATTTCTTGTCTTAAAAAAATCCAGGATCCAGGGGCACTTGGGTGGCTCAGTCAGTTAAGTGTCAGACTTCAGTTCGAATTGGACTTGAGTACTTATGGTTCATGAGTTCGAGCCCCTTTTCGGGCTCTCTGGTGTCAGCAGAGAGCCCGCTTGGGATCCCCTATCCCCACCCCATCTGCACTCCTCCCCACCTCACGTTTGTGCATCCTCGCTCTCTCTCAAAAGACTAAACACACATTTTTTTTTTAAATCCAGGATCCGTCCAAGATTCCCTGTTAACTTTGCTTTTGTGGTCTCTCGCGCTCCTATAAGCTAGGAAGTGTTCTCCCTTTTTTGTCTTTTGTGACTGATACTTTTTGAGGCCTCCAAGGTAGTAATCTTGTAGAATGATCCACACTCTGGGTTTGTTGGATTGTTTCCCTGTGACTGGAATGAGCATAGACTTGTCTTGGTAGGAATACTGCATGGAAGACACTGTGTGCTTTCCTTGCATCCCATTGGCGCTCCTTACATACCATTGGCAGTGTTTAGTTTGATCATTAGATCAAGGGGACGCCTGCCAGATCTCTCCATCGTAGAGGGAGCCTTACCCCCACTATAGTTGAAAGTAATCTGTGTGTCTCTCTTCTTCCCCGAAAGCTTCTCACCCAATTGTTGTAGCCTGTGCTGATGAGCCTTGCTTGAATTGAGTTTTACATTGGGGGTTGCAAAATATTGATTTTCTTTTTTTTTTTTTAAACATTTATTCATTTTTGAAAGAGACACAATGTGAGCAGGGGAGGGGCAGAGAGAGAGGGAGACACAGAGTCCGAAGCAGGCTCCCGGCTCTGAGCTAGCTGTCAGCACAGAGCCCAACATGGGCCCGAACCCACAAATTGCAAGATCATGACCTGAGCCGAAGTCAGCCGCTCAACCAACTGAGCCACCCAGGTACCCCTGATTGTATAATTCCACTATTCATTCTCCATTTCTTCGCTGACTTTCTTCGGTCAAGAAGACCTTTACCTTTTACTTTTTCATATTTTGAAAATTTCTCCTTGCTTGTTTTCCCCTTGTATTTTTTTTTTCTTCTGAATATCATGTTGAACTCAAGAATCAGTTTAGTCATTGCCATTTCCGAATTGGAAACGTTAAGCTATTTATCTTCTCAAGAGGTGTTTCTGAGGGCCTCCTATGTGGGAGGCATTGTTTCAAAAATTAAATCGGGTTACCTTGAAGGCCTCTTTTGGTCCTAAATGAATTTGTGATTCTATGACCGATGAGTGAATCACTTCCTTGTACCTGTGTTTCTGTATTTATCTCTGCCTC
Source organism: Suricata suricatta (assembly GCF_006229205.1). Classification (NCBI taxonomy): domain Eukaryota; kingdom Metazoa; phylum Chordata; class Mammalia; order Carnivora; family Herpestidae; genus Suricata; species Suricata suricatta. The sequence goes on along the minus strand of NC_043711.1, from coordinate 31,007,509 downwards.
TCAATTATATATCTAACTTCATTTATTTGTGAAGTTTATTTTAGTATTTTGTCAAAATGTTTTTCTAGAGCTGCATTTGTGTTTAATTAAAGAGGGCAAAAACAAGTACAGGATAATCTGTATCTCTTAGTATTCAGAGGCTCGGAGATGTCCAGCGCGGTGGGCTCAGTGAAGTTTCCAGTGCTGTCGAAAGAGGTAGCAGTTTGCCTGATTACGGCCAGCTCCTTTGGTAAACACCCCTTAAGTTCCCAGGTGTTGCATCAGATACACTTCTAACTTGCGTTAGGTACTTGGCTATAACACCCTTCCCAAAATAAAAATAACACTTAAAAGACTTCAGGTGATTCTGCCTGCCCTTCTATTTGTAACATTTGTGCCCAGATTATGTGGGAGACAAGAGACGTGTCTGCCTTTTCTGGAACCCACTTGCTGCTGGGAGTGTTGGCTTCTCACACATGGAGAATCCACGTTTCAGATTCTGTCTTATGTTATTAAAAATATAAAATTATGCTTTGCATATGTACTTGTATTACACAATGTATACTTCAGTCTGTGTAATACATTTATTATAATATTTCCCTGAATGGGACCATCACTTATATTGTACCTCTTTGGTGATTTAAGAGAGAAGTTAATTGTGACTCCATTACTTTTGCCTCATACAATGACTTCAGAAACTAACCCCTAAGATGCCTTTGTTATCCTGTTCTCGCCACTCCATCTCTGGCTGGTTTTGATGTCGCTTTTCCTTTCAAACTTTGTTTTTTTTCTCTTATGCTGATAAAACCCACTGGCCTTGCTTAATTAATCCCACTCGAGCACTAGTCTATCAGCTATGTCTGTGCCCTCCTGCATCCCCTCAACTCTGCTTGTTCCCAGTTACTGGCAGGAGAAATTAAAACTATTAAGCTAAGATACCCTAAGTGACAATTTTACAGCTGTCTTGAAAATAGCTCCTTGCTTGCAATAAAAAAAAAATCAGTGCACAGCTGCTCAATGCAAACATATTAACTTACTGTTTCTGTGAACTGCTGCTCTTTCCTTGGAAAGGCTGGATTTAGAGCTTTATATCATTTCGATCTTCGATTGCAAGCAACGGAAAATGATGGTGCCAGCTTCAATAAAAAGGGCTAGATTTAGAGCTTATATCATTTCGGTCTTTGATTGCAAGCAACGGAAAGGGATGGTGCTAGCTTCAATAACAAGGAAGGATACAGAGGGCCTTAGAGATTCCAAGGCAAAGCAGAGAAAGCAGACCTTGGAAGAGCATGACTTGAAGATCAAGGAAGCAAGCAGGAACTGATGCCATGTGGTCTGCCTTATTTGATAATGTGCTTCTCTGCTGAAAATTCTGTATCTTGGGAGAGAGAAGCAGAAATGGGTTTGCCTGGAGCCATGTGCCTGGTAAGGGATGGGGGCATGAAACCCGATTGACATTCTTGACCAAAACTGGGGACGGAGTGTGCTCCCAAGGGAAACTTGAATGGCCCTTTCCGGAGAAGAAGGCAAAGGAGGTTGGGTAGACACATGAGCACGGCTCTCATTTGAGCACTGCCATGCATCTTTGTCAAGAATTGTCCATCACACCTGTCATCGTGGCATTCTGTCATTTTTCCTCTACTGACAGCCATCAATCCTACAACACACTTTGTCTCATGATCCATTGACCTAGCCCCTTCTATGAGCATCTCCACCTGGGCTGCTCCTCTAGGAACACTGGCAGTATCAGTTCTGTAGGCAAAAAATGTGAACAGGAAGAGAGCAACAGACAAAGAAAGAAAGAAGGATAATGGCTGAGAATGGGTTAAAATGATTAACTTTCTTCTGGAGATATCCAGCTGTCAAATATTTATTTCCAGAGACCCAAACCTTACTCATTAGAAATGCACAGGCTTGGCCACTGCTGCCTAGAGCTGTGGGTATGTAAATGTCAACTCTCTCACTAGCAAGTTGGTGAAATTTGCTGATGACACAAATCTGCGTAGGTTTGGGAGAAGGCAGGACTGTGAGAAACTCCAGATGCATCAAGGCAAACTGTGTGAGTCACTCAGACCGGTCAATGGAGAGTCTGCAGGTTAGGCGGCATCGGGACTGAAAAGAGGAATTAGCATTTTTAGTACCAGAGAAGAAGAAAACTCACACTCGAGGACAGCAGTGTTATTAAATGGCCTTCTCCAAAAATCATCTCAAGTTCTTTCTTGGAACTGTGTACTAAATTTGATGCTTCCTATGTCAGAGAAAAAGGAAAAAATAGAGCAGAGCCTCAGTGCCGGGCTGTGATGAAGTTCCTGATTTCTCTACCCGGAAGCTATTTTTATTATTAATTGGAATGTTGAGAATAAAAACAGTTAACTATTTATTGATGACTTACTATCACTAGCCACTATTCCTGGGGATTTTATATATATCTATAGTCTGCTAACTACATGAGGAAATGCACCTGGCAAAACTGAGGCTCAGTTTGATTTTCCAAAGTGTTCCCGCTCATAAGTACTAAGGAAAGGATGCAAATAAAGACCTTAACACTTCTGCCGTCCACATAGCAGGTACCTCTGCTGACGATGCAGAGCCTACTTGGGATTCTCTCTCTCTCTCTCTCTCTCTCTCTCTCTCTCTCTCTCTCTCTCTCTCTCCCTCTCTGCCCCTTTCCTGCTCATGCTCTGGCTCTCTTTCTCCCTCAAATAAATAAACGTGTAAAAAAATTATAAATGACAGGTGCCTCATTTTTTAACACTTTGTGTACTGTTCTTCAATGTCCTTCAAGTACACATGGAAAATCTGTGATATAGACCCCATACCAAAGCCCCACACTGGAGGTGTAAATATTTATGAACATTTTCATTTAACAAATATTTACTGAGCTGTCCCTCTATGCTAGATATGCACCTTTATGGCCAGATGGGGAATCCCACTAGGAAAATCAGTTCCTTATTTCGCATTTTTATACCCATGGGCCAGAAACTCTTAGATGTTTCTCCTTCTTGGGGACCTTTCTGAGCCTGTCACATCCTTATTTAACCCCTGAATCAAAGGTGTAGGAAGTGGCAGATGTTGGTCCCTCCTCTCTGCATGCATAACTCCGACCTGAGTTGGGCTTTAATGCATTTATGTAGGGCTGAGCTTGGAAAAAGAGGAGATCACAATGGGACAGGGAGGAGCCTGCCATTTAATAGGAAGCAGTTAGGAAAGAAAAGCTGACCATTTCGGAGCACCTGCTAGATTTCAAAACACTATTACCATATTTAGTTCTCACAAAAACCCTGCCAGGTGTCAGTGAGCTGCCCATTTTATTTTATGGCCCCAACACACTAAGCGTGGAAAGTTTTGATGGTTTGCCCAAGATGCACAGATTCCAAATGCTGAAGTCAGAATTGTATATCTTTGTCTGTCTTTTTCTCTCATCCTGGGGAGGGGGGGCGCTCTACCTTATGAATATATTGAGTATCTGACCACTTTAGAAGAAACAGCCCATCTGAGCCAGCATCCTTTCTGGCCAGGAGGGCCAGTAAGCAAAAGTCCTTGGTATGGTTTGCAAGGTCCTTAGAGGGCCTGTGTGATTCAGAACCACAGTTGTAACCTCAGGAACTGCCTTCCCTCCTGTCCTTCATGCTCCACCCCAGCCATCTGGCCTCCAGCTACTCCTTAAACACCTAAAATGACTTCCTTTCCCAGAACTCTGCACTTGCAATTACTTCTGCCTGGAAAGCTCTTCCATGTTGCGTGTTTGCTCACATTCTTTGCTCTGTCCAGACTTCTGAAAATTCTAGCTGTACCATAGGCCCAGGCAGAAATGGTTAGACAGCTTCCGTGACCTTTTCCCCTGGTGTCATTTCCATGGTTATGTTCTGTGATACAGCCAAAGGCAAAGGGAAGGCCATATGGGTCTACAGCCACAAGGAAATAGATCCTGGTTGCTGTGGATACATCTCCAGAGTCTCCACATAAGAGGCTCGCCCCACCAACAGCTGATTTCAGGTTTGGGACAGCCAAGCATTGAACCCAGCAGAGCCCCCTGGACTTTGACCTACAGAACTGTGAGACAATGAATGAGTCTTGTTTTAGGCTGCTCAGTCTGTGGCCATTTGCTGGAGCAAAACTCATAGAGGTGGCATATAGGATTCACCCCTCCTAGCAACTGGATCACTGAGCAGTGCCTGCCCAGATGCCTGTTTTGAAACTCCAAGTTGGTTTAGGGTGTCTGAGCATAGCTGCCTGCTGGTGCATACCAGCGCTGGGCTTGTGCCGCCAAACTGGAATAGTGGGATTACGTGGACTTTGTGAAGTAGTTGGGCTGGAGTCAGACACAGAGAACGTGGATGGTGTCATTAAAGAAAACCAGTCAGCAGAATAAGAATCAAGAATGTAAGTCTCGAGGGGCCTGGGGGACTCAGTCAGGTAAGCATCCAGCTCTTGGTTTCAGCTCAGGTCATGATCTCACGGTTCATGGGACTGTGCCCTGCGTTGGGCTGCATGCTGACAGCATGGAGCCTGCTTGGGATTCTCTCTTCCTCTCTTTCTGCCTCTCCTTGACTCATGCTCACTCACTCCTGCTCTAAATCAATGAATAAACTATAAAAAAAAAACTATATTGTAAAAAACAAAAAGTATACAGATCAATCCTAGTCTGTTTGGGCTGCTATGACAAAATACAGACTGGGTGGCTTACAAATGGCAGACATTTATTTCCTTCTCACACTTCTGGACGCTGGATAGACCAAGATCAAAGCCCTGGTAGATTCCATGTTTACTGAGAGTGGCCTTCCTGGTTCACAGACTGCTGTCTTCCTGCTCTGAGCTCTCTGGGGTCTCTTTTATAAGGGCACGGATCCCATTCATGAGGGCACCACCCTCATGACTGAATCACCTACCAAAGACCTCACCTCCTAATATCATCACACTGAAGGTTAGGATTTCAACGTTTGACTCAGGATGGGGGTGGGGGCACAAACGTCTAGTCTTCAGCAAAGATGTGGAAGGTAAATCCTGTTAGGGCACAGGTTTATGCTTATTTTATTTCTCTTCTTCTAAGTGTCTAGAACAGTGCCTGGCATATAGTGGATGCTCAGTACAATGTTTTGACTTGATATAGGTCACAAGGGATAAGAGTTAACATTTGGCCTAGCTGTTAACTGGATATATTGGTACTAGAGTGGCCTGAAGTCAAATTGCATTCTAAGTTTCCTCCAGTCACAGAGGGAGACAAGGGTTTCTTTGCAGTGTGGTCTTGAGAATTAATTGAGATATTGTGCATAAAGTGCTGAACCCAGGATCTGGCACCTGGTCAGATCTGCCACCTCGTAGGTATTTTAGAATTACGTTATCAGTCAAGGCTCTTTAAGTAGCAGCCCTGAGCTCAGGCCGATTTAATCAGGAAGCTCTCTATTCACAGGTTATTAGGAAGCTTACTGAATCCCCTGGAAAGTTGGAGAGTCAGACTCTGAGTGCAGACAGATCAAAAGGAAGCACTCTTTTGAGTCAGACAACCAGAAGCACCCCAGAAAATGGGTCCACATGGACATGCCTGCCCACAGTGCATTTGGTGGAGAGGACCTTTGTGTACCTTCCCGGGACACCGCCTCCACCCTACAGCCCCTAGAAGCCCATGTTGCAGCTGGTGGAAAGACTCCTATGATCCCCTCACCCCATCCCTGCTTGTTTTTGTCATTAGATCCATAGTGTCTCTGGACAACTAGATGTGATTGGTCAGGCCTGACTCATGCCTGTGAGATTTTGACATTCCACCGTCTCTAGTGCAAAGAAGGCTCTGTTTTCCATTTATAAAGTAAGGATTCTCCAAACACAAAAAGAGCTTAGACGCCAGGTAGCGGCCCTCCCTCATCCCCTCCAAAAAAACAAAACCCCTTACAGTCATGGTCAAGTTGCAAATTTGGGGTCAGAAACACTTCTTTAAGAGAGCAGGGAAAGCTCTAGCACCTAGTCTCAAGATGATTCAGGTAGGAGGGGTGATTCATGGGGGCCTTAAATAGATGTAGACAAAGGTGTCCTTTTTTCTACTTAACACTGGCTTTCACCTTGACATCCTATGATTAATTCTGTACCAGGATCATGCATAATTAAAGGGTCACTTGTGTCTAACCTCAGAATGTGGTCAGAGCCGGAAGGCACCTGTAAGCATGAACTGGATCTGAATCTAGCTCCAGAGCTCTGGGCCTTCATGCTTCAGGGAGGACCTGCGCAGTCCTGGGAAATGTCCAAGGGTCAGTCATCCTCTGGTTATAAAGTCCAGCATTGCCGGTCATTCTTTTTCTGTGGTTTTTATACCTGAGGACACCTTCTAAAAAATAACACTATGTTAATTGGTAATAGTAATCTGCTTGTCATTTTGTAGCCTCTGGCTAAATGCTTTCAGTCTTACTTCTCATTTAATTCTTCCTTCTGTGAAATGTGGGGTAATTATACCCAATTTATAGATCAGGAAACCAAGGCCTAGGGAACAGGTCAACCAGGTTGTAGGTGATGGAACTTGAACTTGAACCAAGGTGTGCCCCACACCGCAGTGTATGGTCTTCATCACAGATTTATGCGAAGCTGATAGATTGTGAGAACTAAAAGCCCTTTGCAGATCATTCAGCATTATGGAGGGTGAGTATTGGTGAAGTTTGGCATAAAAACTCGAAATTTTGCAGATACTTTTATTGATTGATTGATTGATTGATTGGCTGAGAGAGCACAGGAGCTCCTGTGCCTGCAGGAGAGGAAGAGAGAGAATCTTAAGCAGACTCTATGCCCAGCACGGAGCCCAACATGGGGCTCCGCCTCACATCTGTGAGATCATGACCTGAGCTGGAATCAAGAGCCGAATGTTCGGCTGACTGAGCCACCCAGGCAGGGGCTCTGTGGGTACCCTTTTAGTTTTGGGGTCGGATTCAGGAATTTTTGGGTCTCCATGTCTTTCCTCAAGGTTTTGCCTATAGATGGAAGTTTCTATTTTTTTTTTAATGTAGTAGCAGTATGAGAGAACATATAATTTTTTTTCTATAATCAAGATAATGAACTGAGCTGCCTATATTTATTTCCATTACCACAATGATTATATATAATTAAAACTGAGGCATCATCCGAAAAGGTCAGATAACAAAAAACATGGGAGAGAAAAGATGAATTCTCTTTCCACAGCAAAGCTTTGTGGAGGCCCACCGAGAAGAAATGCCCTATCCTTCCCTCCTCCCTGCCAGCCCCCAGGGTTCCGTGGTGCCTTCTCCTTTTCCACCACCTCTCACCTTTACTGATGCTAATTTTTCATTCATTCTATTTCTCCTCTGTCCTCCTCCTCTTACTATGTAAGCCCCTAGAGAGCAAGCCGTTGTTTCATTCTGTGATACATCTCACATGTTGGTAACTGTCTTGCGTGGTAGGCTCTCAGTAAATATCTGTGGAACGAATGGGTGATTGTAATAAGTAGTGGCAGAAGTAGAATACGGTGAGAGGAGAGTCTTTAAAATGATGGCACATGGTTGCACGGCTGTTGCACTTGTCTCTCGCTGTGGAACAAAGCACCGCAGAAACATGGCGGCCTCGAACAGCCTCCCTCTGTGGTCAGGAGTTTGCATTCAGCTGGCATGACCTCCATGCTACACGGTGCTGGTGGGGGCAGTTCTGCCAGTTCTGGAGAATGTCAGCGGGCTCGTGCATGTGACTGGGTGATGACTCTTGGCTGCAGTGCCTGCGTGTCCCTCACGTGGTCTGTCTCTGCACAGAGCCCTTCACCCTACAGGGGCCTTTCTCTCTAAGTGGTCTCTCTCCAGCCAGCTAGCCTGGGCATCTTTATGTGGTGGCCATGTTCCCAGAGCCAAAAATGGAAGCTGCAGGGCCTCTCGAGGCCTCGCAGTGCCACCATCCCAGAATGTCCCTTCCGCCACATTCTGTGGTAAAAGCCAGTCAGTCCCAGAGCCAACGCAGATTCGAGGGCTGGGGACATGGACCCTGCCTCCTGGTGGGAGGAGTGACACCTGACATTGAGTTGGACGAGGGAGGCCTCCTTTGGTGGTCTGTTTTGTTTTGTTCTGTTTTTTTTTTCATTTTACTTTATTGTGGTAAAATATATATAATATAAGATTTATCATTTTAGTCATTTTCCAGTGTACAGTTCAGTGGCACCAAATATGTTCACACTACTGTGGGACCCTCACCAGACTCTTTCTCCTTGTCATTGAGCAGTAATCCCCATTCCACTCTTGTTTCCCCAACCTCTGGCAACCACCATTCTGCTTTTTGTCTCTATTTTTTTCAATATTTATTTATTTATTTATTTTTTGAGTGAGAGAGAGAGCAAGAGCATGTGCACACATGGGGGAGGAGCAGAGAGAGAGAGGGAGATAGAGAGAATCCCAAGCAGGCTCCATGTTATCAGAATGGACTGACATGCGGCTCAAACTCGTGAACCTTGAGATTGTGACCTGAACCGAAACCCAGAGTTGAACTCAACCAACTAAGCCCCCCAGGCGCCCCTGCTTTCTATCTCCATTAATTTGACTCCTCTAGTTATAACCTATCCAGATACTTCTTCTGTGTGGAAAGATACAGCATTTGTCTTTTCATGATGAGCTCATTTTACTTGCCATAATGTCTTCAATGGTCATCTAAGCTGTAGCATGTGTCAGGGTTTTATTTCTTTTTAAGGCTTAATACATTCGTTTGTATGCAGGTACCGTATTTTATCCATTTATCCTCCAGTGCATACTTGAGTTGCCTCCGATCTTTGGCTGTTGTGAATAATGCTACTAGGGACATGGGTGTGAATATTCGTGCCTGAGTCCTTGCTTGCAGTTCTTTTGGGTGTGTACCCAGATGTGGAATTGATGAATCATGTGGTACTCCTCTGTTTGGTTTCTTGAATAACCTCCATACTGTTTTCCACAGCAACTGCACTATTTCACAGAGAGGGAGCTTTTTCAAATAATCTATGATACCACAATAATATAATCTCCCTTTCTTTATAACCTGCATTCCCCACTTTTATGAGGAGTTGTATTTCAGCAGGGAAAAAAACTGAAAACACGATAATACACATTTTTTAACTTTTTTTTGTAATTTCTTCTTTTCTTTTCTCACATGTATTTATGGTCCTGGAGAACTTTGATGCGTCAGGGTTCTACCGCTCCTAGGAACTCCTCCCTTTAGTGCAGAAAAGGTCTATTCCTAGTTCGACTAAATGGTAAGGGTCACGTACCCCAAGGTTTCTGCTCTCTGCCTTGCTTCAGCTTTGCACCTCACATAGATTTCTGGGCAAAGGCAGCATCGTTTCCCTGAAAAGCTTTGCAGAATTTCCCGGGAAGACGGCTCTGAAATACCTTCAACTTCCTAGCATTTTGCCAGCCCTCTGTGACTAATCTGAAAATGAGCCTTTTGAGAAAGAGAAGAGAAAGAGAAAAGCACCCTCCCAAGACCAGTAATGAGAAATTGCTAAAAATAATAGATGCTATATTGTTTCTCTTCCTAAAGGCCATATTTTTGGCTGGCTTTAACTATTATTCATTCCCCTGGGGCACATTTCGTTTTTGCTGAAAGATTGTATAGTAAGGGGAAAATAGCTTATAATTTAGGCTACAAATTGTGTGTGACGTTTCTGTAGCTTGCTTGGTGGCTGTTATCTCTATGGTTATCTAAGAAGAGCTCTCTCTTTCGTGGGCATTGTTTGAAAGCTGGTAATGCCCCTCACAAACAGGCATATTCCTTCTTTTTTTAAAGAATGGGAGGGGCACCTGGGTGGCTCAGTCGGTTAAGTGTTTGACTTCGGCTCAGGTCATGATCTTGTGGTCTATGAGTTTGAGCCCTGCATCAGGCTCTGTGCTGACAGCTCAGAGCCTGGAGCCTGCTTCAGATTCTGTGTCTCCTTCTCTCTCTGCCCCTCCCCCACTCATGTTCTGTCTCTCTCTGTCTCCCCAAAATAAATAAAAGTTAAAACATTTTTTAAATAAAAAAAAAGAATGGATTAATGATTTTACCTCTGATATTTACAATACAATTCTATACCCCTAAATGCTTCAATATTGGAAGGAGGCCCATAAAGGTGAGTGTGTTGGGATTTCTCAAGTCTTTTTTGCAATAGAGACATATTTCTATTTTCCTTTGAAGGTAAATTTTGGTTCAATACTTTCTAGGTTTCAGCCACCCCATGGGGATTCTTCAGGGTAAAGAGCTAGGGCTTTGTAGTCTGGCCCTTGTAGGTTTCACTTGATACATGCCTACTTACGAACTGTGTGGTTTGGGGCAAATTTTTACATCTTTGTCAGTTACTGCCTTTATAAAACGCAGAAATCAATAGTACGTACCTTAGTAGTTTGAACTGAAGAGTCACATAAGAGTGCTTGGTACAAAGTATGATCTAAATAATTGGGGGGGGGGTCCCTGGGTGGGTCAGTTTGTTAATCCTCTGACTTTTGATTTCAGCTCAGGTCATGATCTCACAGTTCTTGAGATTGATCCCTGTGTTGAGCTTGGTGCTGACAGCATGTAGGCACTTGGGATTCTCTCTCTCCCTCTCTCTCTGCCCCTCCCCTACATGCACGTGCATGCTCATTCTCCCAAAATAAATAAACTTTATGAATGAATGAATGGGCGAATGATTGGGGCACCTGGATGGCTCACTCATTTGAGCCCCCAACTCTAGAGTTTGACTCAAGTCATGATTTCACAGTTCACAGGATCAAGCCCCACATGGGGCTCTGTGCTGACAGTATGGAGCCTGCTTAGGATTCTTCTCTCTCCCTCTCTGCCCCTCCCCTGCTCATGTTCTTCCTCAAAATAAATAAATAAACTTGAAAAAAGAGTTAAAAATAATGTTTAATTACTTATTTAAAATATAAAAATAAAGAATGTGTCACATGCTATCATAAATACCATAATTTGCAAAAAACAAAGTAACTGTGCCCATTGGCATTGTTTTTCAAAATCATAACATTTAGCTTAATAGATAAGACAGTTAGATGATCATATCGGCTTCTGCATTGAATTTATTGTGATACCACAAATGATTTAACCTCTGGAAAACTTCACTGAGCATTCATTAAAGAATGAGGGTGGAAGGGTGCCTGGGTGGCTAAGTCTCACTTCTGACTCTTGATTTTGGGTCATGATCTCATGGTTGTGAGATGGAACCCTACGTTGGGCTCTGCACATGACAGTGCAGAACCTGCTTGGCATTCTCTCTTGCACTTGCTCGCTCTCTCTCAAAATAAATTTCAAAAAATAAGAAAAGGGGCACCTGGGTGGCTCAGTCGGTTAAGGCTCCGACTTCAGCTCAGGTCAGATCTCATGTTCGTGGGTTTGAGCCCCACGTCAGGCTCTGTGCTGATGGCTAGCTCAGAGCCTGGAGCCTGCTTCTGGTTCTGTGTCTCCTTCTCTCTCTGCCCCTCCCCCTCTCATGCTCTGTCTCTCTCTGTATCAAAAATAAGTAAAACATTAAAAATATTTTTTTTAAATAAGAAAAAATTTAAAAAAAAAGAACAAGGGTGGAAATGACATCTCACTGGTATTATGAGAATAGTTTTACTTCACGGACTCCCTGGAATGATTTTAGAGGTTCCTGGGAGTTTCCAGACCGCACTTTGAGAATTAGTAGCTACCCTTTCCTGCTCTTCAGGTTAAGAAGTATATATCTAGTTAGACCAGGGAAGGGGAGAAATATTAACAGCTATTTCTAAACCACCAAATGAGATATAGAGATGGCTGGCACAGTTGGTAACCTAATTTCACCAACTGTTTCTAATTTAATTTACATGATTAGGCCAAAGGAGAAAGATTTTTTATATCCATTTTATAGTAAAGAATAATCATGCTAAAAGATCTTCTTGCTCAGAGACTCCCAGAAGAGCTGAGATTTGAACCTATGTCATCTGAGCCCAACGTACCTCCTCATTGTGTTATTCTCCCAGTAAGTGGTGGACATACTACCTTGCTGTGTAGGCCACTATGAGTGAGGGACCTTTATTAATCAGGACTTTGGGCTATTTGTGACAGAAGTCCACCTCAAACTTATTTCATCCAAAAAGGGTAGATTTATTGCTCATGGAAGCCAGCAGTAGTAGAGCATGACTAGATTCTGGAGCTCATCTGTCATCTAACAAAATCAAACACCTCATGTTTTCTCTCTTCGTCCCTTTGGCTTGGCTTCCCTTTTAGTTGGCATCATTCTTCCGCAGGACTTGACCCTAACCCCTCTAGGCTTTTTCTAACCAGCTTGACAAACCCTGCAAAAAGGAAATGAATTTTTCTTTAGAGTTTCAGCTGTCATCCTGGGAATGACTCTTCTACTTGGAACAAGGGTAAGCCAATCCCTGGGCCAAGGAGAAGGCAGTTGGCCAGGGTTAGAAATCTGTTCCAATCCTTGGAGCCAAAAGGAGGAATGAGGTTAACCCACCTACTCTTATGTTGGCCTCAGTCGCCTCATCTGGGTGGTGGAGGGGCAGTTCCCAAATGAAAACCAGAATGTTTTTGCCCCTAAACTGGGTAAAACCCGTTAGGTAAAATCCCACAGATCCCACAGACACCCACAGTGGATCTTATCCATCTCACATATACCTTTTCAGCTCATACCATAAATGGAATCCATTGAGTTTCCCCCTCCCTTTTCTTTTTCTATGAGATTGTTATATGGGATGCTGTGGTCCAGTCAAAATGGTTTTTGGTCCACTTCTGTAAAGGAACTTACGATGTTGTCCTGGAGACGCATTAGACACACACACACACACACACACACACACACACACACACACCTCTGAAAATAGGTGCTAACAACAAATTAGCACTCAGAAATGAACTAAAAATCCAGGTTAAATGCCTGTGAGCCAAGTGATTGTATAGAGAGTCACATTTGGCACAGAGCAGCATCTTGGATGTATAAATTACAGAGGAACAGGCACACTGTGGCATGTGTCCTGCAAGAATGTTCTGAAGAAGTCAGCGTCTGTCTTCCTGGGAGCTAGTGGGTTAAAGTTGAAAGTATGAGTTGGGGCGCCTTGGTGGCTCAGTCAGTTAAGTGAACCGACTTCACGGGTTCAAGCCCCTCATGGGGTTCTGTGCTGACAGCTCAGAGCCTGGAGCCTGCTTCAGATTATGTGTCTCCCTCTCTTTTTGCCCCTCCCCCACTCGTGCTCTGTCTCTGTCTCAAAAATAAACTCTAAAAAAACAATTAAAAGAAAGAGTATGAGCTAGAAGTCAGAGACTCCGCCCATTCCCTCCCTCCTTCCCTCATGACCCAGTGCTGGTATTTGCATTCTGGCCAAAGTCTGCATGTCCACACAGGAGAAGCCTGACATCCTGTTTTTTTGCATTTTGCTGCCCCCACATAAGGACGGTGTCCATTTTTCCACAACTTGTGTCCAGTTAATTATTCAGTCCTGCACCCTGACAAGCAATTTGTTGGGATGATTGTTGCTTCCCCTGGGAAAACGTGTAATTCAGAGGAGTGGATGACTTATTGTTGTTGCAATCAGAGATTTCAACAATACTTGTACTCATAAACTGCTGTGGCCTCAGTTTTGTGACGGTATACAGGTAAATTGCGAGGTAGTATTGAAACTCTTATTTAATCAAGATGTTATTTAGCAACAGGATTTCTATTTAAAGAGTAATTAAAAAAATATTTCAGGCACTTCGTATGTTATGACTGAGCATTATTATTAACTGCTGTGATGCAATTGTTTAAAAAGAGAAGGAAAAATGTAGCTTGCATTTCGTGAAGATTGTTTAGCTGTTAACTGAGCTTTAGGAATTCCGATATTGTTCCATTTATTTCATGCGTCAAAAACAGCCACTCTGAATTAGTCTTTACTTGAAGACTCTGCTTTGAAATGTTCAGGGATTGTTTTCTCCAAAGCTCCCTTTTCCAACCCAAACACGCACAGATCGAAATTTCTTGCTCAGACATTGTAATGCTCACTCAATCCAGTGCACAAAAAAAAAAAAAAAAGAAAGAAAGAAAGAAAAAGGGAAGAAACTGGCATGTTTACAGCCAGTTGGGAGCTTTTATCTCCACGTTTTTTTGGTTGATACTTAAAACTGCACTACATGCATTGGCCTAAGCCCTGTGTTCACTCTGAGTCGTAACTGGTCAGTGGTAAGGACTGACTAGCTTGGACTTTTCATTCACAGTTTGAGTTTTGATGACACATCATGGGGGCATTTTTCCCCCCGTTTCCACTCCTTGCTCCCCCCCCCAATTTTGGTAGAAGAAAGTCTCCATACTGTAGTTAGTAGAACTCCACCTGATAAAATGGAGACCCACTGCTCTGTGTTAGAAGAGAAGCACTTTTGGGCACATGGGTGGCTCGGTCGGTTGAGCATCTGACTCTTAATTTCAGCTCAGGTTATGATCCCAGGGTTGTGGCTTCAAGCCACATGCTCTTGGCTGAGCATGGAGCCTGCTTAGGATTCATTCTCTCTCTCTCTCTCTCTCTCTCTCTCTCTCTCTCTCTCTCTCTCTCTCTTTCTCTCTCTCTCAAAAATAAATAATAAAAATTTAAAAAGCAGAGAGGCATTTGCAATATTGCATTAGGCAGCTCAGGCTGCCATAACAAAGTCCCACAGAGCAGATGAGTGAAATAGCACAGATTTATTCTCTTACGGCATTAGAGGCTATAAGTTAAAGACCAAGGTGCCAGTAGAATTTGTTTCTGGTGAATTCTTTATTTGGCTTGCAGGTGACCGCCTTCTCGCCATGTCTACACTTGCCCTTCCCTTGGTGTATGTGGATAGAGAGGAGACAGATATCTCTGGGGCTCCTCCCTCTTCTTATAAGGACACCAGTCCAATGGGATTAGTGCCCCGTCTTTATGAACTCCCAGAGGTCCCGTCTTCCAAATACAGTTACAGTACAGGGTTAGGGCTGCAATATGTGAATTTGGGGAGGACATTATAATTATTATTATTTTTTTTCTTTCTTGGAGGATAACGTGAGTCTTTTCTGTGCCTCTAATTCACAGGGCGTTCCTGTCGACCACAGTCTCTGCTGGGAGATCTCAGCAAGCATGCTGTGGGTGGGAAAAGGACACAGTAAACTATTTCAGCTGCTGAGAGTGACATGCCAGATTAAAAGCACAGAAAATTTAATCTCATCTCTTCTTGTTCTCCTTTCCTGTAAATGCAGCCTTTCCTATTTGTAACTGTCTGTTTATTTCTCCGGCCTCTTCTGATGGATGCCTGTTATTAGAGTGGATACGGCCCTGAAGTGGTAATAACAGAGGCAGTTCCCGGGGAGAGGAGGTTTGCTTAGTGCGGAGACAAGCCCTGTGTTCAGCAATCTAGCCTTTGTCAAGGGACCGGGAAGAAAAGATCATGGGGAAGCACGTCTACCTTTCTTCCGTCTTTGTACCACTGAGTTTAAATGCATCAGGGCATTTTCTGAGACTTGGCTTTGGCCTCTAATTCTATACCTGTATGTGCCCCCATGGATATGTGTTTCTAATAGAACAGTGTTTGGGAACTGATGCAAGTTACCCCTGTTATTCCAGAATTTTGGCCAAGACCCAGAGTACGGACAGAGTACAAGTACCTTAATGCTAAACTTGAAAGTTGGGGCCATCCAGCCTTTGCCAGAGGGCTCCCTTTCAGTAGGGTGGGCCTTGTTGGTTTCACCCGCAAACCGAATTGATGAAAGAAAAACACGAAAGAGAGGAAGGTGGTCTTTTTAGGGAGAAGAATGTTTCTGAAAAGGTATTCTCTCCCTTCTCTTCCTGTAAGGGAAGCAGGTGGTTGTCCCCTCACTGTGAGCTGAGCAAAGCCTATTTGATTCCTCCAGATTTTGGGGGAAGCCACCAAAGAAGCTAGAGTTGGGGAGTATTAGCTATTCTTCTATAACCTTGCTCCAATTTAATGAAAGCAGGCTTTGGACCAAATTCTCCCACACATACAGACATTTACTAAATGAATATTCATTAGCAAAGCAGGCTCAAAACAGCTCATCAGCCCCTTCTGCAAGCCCGGGGCCATCCCAGCACACGGTACTGCTGGTCAGTGGTAGTGTTCATCCTGACTACACACTGGAACCATCCGGGGAGTTTTAATAAGGTTCTCATACTGGTCATTCCTCGAAAGATCCCTGCATCGTTTCTCCTGGTAAGGCCTGGCTATCGAGATTCTTAAAGCTCCCTGTGCCCTACTCATGTTCAGCCAAAGTTGAGAACCAGTGTTCTAGAACCTCCCATCGTACCCTGTATGAAAGGTTCATTGAAGGCCAACCCATCAACATGACAGAGGCAGAATTCCGACTCCACTAGTCAAAACTCTTCAATTAGAAAATCTCCTAAACCAACGTCTGCACCTGGGTGGGGGGGAAGTGACATCAGGAGGGACGTCATGACGGGTACAGGGTACAGGCCAAAGTGGGTTTTTATTTCCAGTCCATGCAGAGATAGGAAGTAGATTGGGACTGTTTTTGCCACTTGAAGCTTGGATTTCCCAACTAGACCGTATTTCTAACATCCAAACATCCATCATGCTAATTAACAAGTCATTAGTTTCACCAATAAGAACCTGTTTTGGCCTCCCTAATGCTAATTAACAACTGCTGGTTGTTGATTAAACTCAGCTAAGGGGAGTGCGCATATGGTAGCTGTCCTTGGATTATGGCCCTTTCTAGTGCGGTGCTAAGTGACCTCCCTGAGTCTGTGTATTCTTGGTGGCATGTTAGCTTACAACCCCTAAATGTAAGGCTAAACTAACTGGCAGACGCATGATATCACCCTAATGATACAAATGTATTTTAAACAACATGATAGTCATATTGTGCTGCATTTCTTCACAGCCACGGGAGGGATGTTCCAAGAGAGTTGTTTATAAAGTCTGGACATGTCCCAGCTGCCAATCATCCCCTCTCTGCCCTCCAGTCAAGTCTGGGCCTGGGAATCGTCTCTGGTCCGCATTTTGCAGAGCTCCCACAGGGGCTTACTACCTCGGGGAGCCTTAGCAGAAGGCATAACCGAAAAACAGGAGCAATGTGACCAGTGGGATGTCGGGTGCAAATTGGGCCAGGGTACCTTCTAATGCTGCAGAGTGCAGAGGTGTGGGGATCCCCCCCCCACCCCGTCATTCCTGAAGGTGCTAGGTTTGGAGCACGGGGAGAGGGGATGCGGTGGAGGCTCTGGTGTGTGGAGAAAGGCTGCTGTAGAGGGATGTGGCCCAAGACCGCCAGCTAGGAGTCAGGCACATGCAGCTAAATTCTCTCCAGAGGACCTCCAGTGACCAGGGCAGCTCGGTGCCACATGTTCACACCAAATGCGAGTAAAGAAACCAGTTCTACCCATTCTATGTGTGATCCCACTCTGTGGTTGGCTTTTCCGACAAGAGTGCATGGCCCACTTCTAATCGAAGTGGCCGATCTATAATGATCATTTCTTTTTGCTCGTGTCAGCTTTTCTAGGGTGGGTTGGTGTCATACCTCAGGGTGTGAGTTGAGCTATGTTTGCTTCTTCACTATGGGCTAGCCTCAGATCTGTTCCCATGCGTGTAATTTGGTTCCCAGGCCAAAGAGGGAATGGACTTTTCTGCTCCAGGGAAGTGTTTACTCGTGGCGGTCAAAGAAATGGCGATCAAGCGGTACTGCGCAGGCGCATGCACCAAGATTCTGCTGATGTCATGGCTGCTAACCGCCTATTGGTCAAAGAGGTCACATGACCATTCTCAACATCAGGGAGGCAGAGTAAGATCCTCCTTACGAAGAGGTATATTGGAGAGATGAGTGTTTTTGAGCCATCTCTAATCTACCACAGGAGCCGATAAAGAGGTACATCTCATTTTTCCTTTGATCCTGTGTGTCCCAAACACCGGAGCCAAAAGTTCAGGAATGAGAGAGTACTTCTGAGGATAGACCACTCATCTGTGCCTTAAGTGTTTAGCCACCTGCCCTGGTGGGAAGAGGGAAAGAATGCTGATCCAAATACAAAATAGGAGTTTTTACAAGAACAGGGCTTAGCCTTAGAAAACCAGAATGAGACCCTTGGAATAATTGGAAGTTAATGAAAAATTACAGAGTCAGATTAAGATGTTTGTTGAGAGAGCTTTCTATCTGACAGGTAAGTTTGACACAGCAGAGCTGAACACTGAGATTGGTAAAATCATGCCATCTTGTGTTTATACCTCTGTGCCCCCAGACGCCATGGTAATCTGTTACATATGTCTGCTTTGATGTCATGGGGGAAATACCTACGCAGATTCCTAGTCTGGTGGTACTTCTGCCTAGGGAAATTCACTTAGTTTGCCGGACAAAGGGGAACAGAACTAGATGTCTCTGTGTAGTATTTTCCTCACTAAGCCCTAGGAAGTTGCTTCTCCTCTTTGGAATTCTACCTGCCCATTTATTTGTCATGGATAATGCTGCCTTTTCATCAAGTGATATGTCTGAAAGCATGCTTCACAGACCCCACTTTTGTTACACCAGTTTCTCTAGAAAGAGAGGATTCTATGATCAAATACATTTGGGAAACTTCAGGTTAAATAAATATAATACGTTTCCTCACAGCAGGACTTTTCAGAGCCTTAATTGTGCTACTATTCGTTGGAAATATCTAAAAGGAAGAATATTTTATAATGATTTTTAAAAATCATTTTGACTAGAGAATGCTTTTTTGCCCAGGGAATACTACATCTGCACATGGCAATATAGCATATGCTGCCCTGGGGAACTTACACAATAAGTTGTGTTATGTACCTTCGGGTGTTGGAGAAAAATACTAGCTAAATTCATGAGTTGTTGTTGTTGTTATTGTTATGTATTTCCCTTTACTTTTTCAGACATACCACCTCCACTAAAATTCACAATATCTTTGAGCCTGAGTAATAAAATCAATTCCAGCAAGAGAATGTGACAGTGATAAGGTCTGAGAAAAAAGAAGTGTGGGGAGAAAATGTTGAAAGAAATAAAAATCTATGAAACAGTGAACACATCATCATTGATTTGACTCCTTTCTAGGTTAAAGAATCCCAGTTCCATTTTTCCTGCTGGATAGCTAAGCTCTGTTTCAGAAGAAGTGTCTCTTGAGAAATTTCATGGCATTGTTTCCTTCTTGGCTTCATAAGCAGCACATCCTTCCTCTGTTCTTGACTGAAACTCCATTGCCCATCCCTCAGTGACATTTCTGAACAGACTCTTTTTCCCTCACTCCCATTTTTCTTTGCCCACAGCCCCAGCCCATTGCCAGCCCTAGAAAATCCTGTCATCCTGTTTTCTGTCATTGGTTCCAGGGCGCCATGTTTTTGTCAGGAAGGATCCTCATAGCTACGTGAGTGTGGCTTTCTGCTTCAGCTGGCCACTCATCTACTTGTCAGTTTTGCCAGGGCGATTTCTTTCCCAACCCCCCACAGCCCATTCTCTCAGCACGAGAAAACAAAATGCAGCCATGGGCTATGTTTTCAACTTCGTTTTTCTCCAATTCTAGACAAATCTCCATCATCTCTGTCTCCCACCTTTCTTCCTTAGAAGGTCAGGGAGAGCCTGAACTTCCCACTCCCAAAATAATAACAACAGCTGCTGTGGTTAATCAACAAGGACTCCTTTAAGTAGGTACTATCATTAGGCCCTTTTACAGATGAAGATGGTAAGGTACACATAGGTTAAATAATTTGCAAGAGTCTCACAGTTAATAAATTTGGTAGCTTAGATTTATCCTGGTAGTCTGGCTCTAGAATCCTGGCAGTCTATTTTTCTGTTTTTCATTCCTATCAGCTTAGAAAAAAAGGGTTTATAGAGCTATGATTCACGTATCATAAAATTCTCCCTTTAAAATGAACACTTGGGTACACTCTAGTGTAATTACAGAATTGTGCAACCGATACCACTGTCAAATTCCAAAATATTTTCATCACCCCAAAAGAAATCTTGTGCTCATTAGCAATCATTCCCACATTGCCCTCTGTCCCTAGTCCCTGTGAATCTACTTCCTGCCTCTGGGTTTGCCTGTTCTGGACATTTCATTTAAATGGCATGAGGTAATGTTTTTATGACTGGCTTCTTTCCTTAGCATAGTATTTTCAAGGTTCGTTTATGTTGCAGCATGTACCAGCATTCCCTTCCCCTTTTTATTGTTGAATAATATTTCATTGTATGAATTTACCACATTTTGGGTTTCCATCTGTCAGTTGATGGACATTCAGACTGCATCTACTTTTTGGCTGTTGTGACTAGGAAGCTATGAATATTCGCGTGCAAGTTTGTGTGTGTGCATGCCTTTTCATTGCTCATAGGCGTATGCTTAGGAGTGGAATAACATTTTGAAGAACTGCGCATCTGGTTTCCAAAGCAGCTGCACCATTTTATAATCCCACCAAGAATGCATGAGGGTTCTATTGTTTGTACATCCGTAATAACACTTGTCTTTTTTATCATAGTTGTCCTAATAGATGTGCAGTTGTGTCTCATTGTGGTTTTGGTTTGTATTTTCCTGATGACTAATTATGCTGAGCGTTTTTTCCTATGCTTTTTAGCCATTTGGTTTTCATCTTGGAAGATCTATCTATGAAAGTCCTTGGCCATTTTTAAATTGGTTTATTTGCCTTTTTATTGCTGAGTTGTAAGAGTTTTTTTATATATTCTGGATATATATTCTTTATTGGATATGTGATTTACAAGTCATTTTTTCCTCATTCTAGGAGTTATCTTTTTGCTTTCTTGATAGAATCCTGGAAATAACCATTGTTCGTTTTGAAGAAATCCAATTTATCTGTTTTCTTCTTTTGTTACTTCTCCTTTTGGTGTTATGTCTACGAAACTATTATCTAATTCAGCATCATGAAGATTTGTTCCTCTGTTTTCTTCTAAGATTTTTATAGTTTTAGCTCTTACATTTAGGTCTCTGGTTAATTTTTAGTTAATTTTTATGTATGTTATAAGGAAAGGGTCTGGTTTCATTCTTTTGCATATGAATATCAGCCCAAAGGAGTACTTTTAGTACTTCTTACATCACAGATCTGCTAATGATGAATTTTCTCAATATCTGTTTATCTGGGAATATCTTAAGTTCTTCTTTGGTTTTGAAGGATAGTTTTAATGGATTCATGGTTGACAGTCTCCCCCTCCCCGCAACTCCCACTCTTGCCACCCTCCCTCCCCCAGCACTTTGAATATGCCATCCAACTTCTTTCTGGCCTCTGTGGACTTTGATGAAAAATCTACTCGGTTTGTTACTGAAAATCTTATGTACTTGAGAAGTCACTTTTGTCTTCTTGCCTTTGGCTTTTTATAATTTATGTTGTACCTAGGAGTAGATACTTTTGAATTTATCCTGTTTGTTCTTTGTTCAGCTTCTTGGATGTGTAGATTCATGTTCATCAAATCTAGGTGCTTTTTAGTTATTATTTCTTCACATATTCCTTCTGTGCCTTTCTTTTTTACCTCTCCTTCTGGGATTTCTATTATGTATATATTGATACACTTGATGGTGTCTTACAGGTCTCTGAGGTTTGTTCGTTTTCCTACATTCTTTTTCCTTTGTACTCCTCAGACCGGATCATCTTAGTCTGTCTTCAAGCTAACCAATTGTTTTTTCTGCCAGCCCAGAAATCTCTAGTGAAAGGAAAGTTTTCTTTCAGTTGTTAAGCCTTTCAGTTCAAGAATTTCAATTGGGATGTTTCCTTTTTTGTTTGTTTTTACATTGGTCACCTTTTTGTTGCTATCGTCTGCTTAGTAGACATTGTTCACATACTTTTCTTTAGTACGTTATGTGTGTTTTCCTTTAACTCTGTCAGCACAGTGATAATAAGTTAAGTCTTCATTCAGTAAAACTAATATTTGGGCTTTTTCAGGATCAGTTTATACCAAATGCTCTTTTTCCTATGTATGGGCCATACTTTTTTCTGGTCTCATAATTTGAAATGAAATCTGAACATTTGAAACAATATTGTTAAAATTCTGGAAATCACACCTGCTCCCCGCCCCCCGCAAAGGATTTGTGGTTGTACTGTTATTGTCAGTTCGGTGACTTTCTTGGGTGAATTCTCTAGTGTTTGCATTCTGTGTCATGTGTGTTCACTATGGCCTTTATATAGAGTTATGTTAGTGACCACCTAGTAATTGGAAAGAGATATTCTTAAATACCTAAGACAAATAAGTCTCCCCTCCACCAGCAGGCTGGGTGTGTGTGTTGTTATGTACCTTTGACACTCAGGCAGCTTACAACTCTACATTAGCTTTCACTTCCCTCTTGTGCAGAACATCCAGGTCACCCAGAAGTAAGAGAGCCGTCCTAAGTCTTTCTTGGACATGTCTACAGCCCTTTGCATGCCTGTGACTTTGTAGAGCCCCAAGAATATGTAAGAGCTTTCCCAAGCCCTCCATGTTCATTTCATCCTCTGAATTTCTCTTTTAAGATTTTAGGCCAGTCTCTTATTTCTTCCAAATGGCACTACTCCCTCAGGCACCCACAGTGTTAAACCGTTGCTGCTAAATATTTTCAACAAACATCTGGAGGGGGGGGGGCAAGGCTTTTCCCCTGAGCCAAGTCTGATTGAGGTTAACTGAAAACAAGCCCTGTTAATGGGGCTTTTTCTAGAAACTCCCAGCCTGGTCAAATAGTGACAGGTGTCTGGGGATAGGCCTCTTGGCGAGGAGGAGGATAGTGGTAGTGGGGCTGGGGGTGTCCAAGTGCTTTCTGCCATCCCTCTAGTAATTGCCAGGTTACTGTTTTTATATCGTTACCATTATTTTAAGCCTGCTGGTTTTAAGAGCTACTGCAGAAAGGAGAAGAAGATGGGGATCATACCAGCTAAAATGCTATAGGGTTTGTTGTTCTCATCAAGATGATGCTGTTTTTCTCAAATGAATGCTCTTTTAGTTGTTTTAAGCCTTTAGTTTTCAGATCCCTGAAAAACTTGACAATTTTTGTCAGTATTCTTGTTGCTTTAATGGAAGAACGGATTTTTGGAGGCCTTTATTCTGTCATTCTGGAATTTCTTCTCCAGGCAATACGGTTCTAATTTATGGACACAATTTTTTTTAATCCTTAATAAGTACTCTGAAGACCTCGTTATGAATGAAAGTGGGAGTCTGTAGGATTTTAAGTCATTTTTGCAGAAGAACTCAAGAAATGATTTAAATTTTTTTCTTCTTGTTCAAGACCATCAAGACATTTGTAGCCAGGACGTGCTACAAATGATTTAAGAACTCACTTTTCTGTGACTTAAATTTTCATGACTGGATAGTGTTACTTTTATATGGCTGTGTGCTAATTTTTTACCCATGAACATTTAGTTTTTTTCTCCAAGCTTTCTCCGCTACAAATAGTGGCATAGGACATATTATTGGGCACAAATCTTTGTGTGTATAAGTCATTCGGTCAGATAAATCTATTGAACTGGACTTGCTCACTCAAAAGGTATGTATATGTAAAATCCTGGTAGCCAGGCTACCGTTTTTAAATCTTTAGAGTATTTTCTTTCTCATGTCAGTGTTGGGAGTACTTTTCTTTATGGGTCATTCTTTGTCCTTTACTTACTTATTTTTTTATTTTAGAGAGACAGAGAGGGTGCACAAGCAAGGGAGAGATGAAGAGGGAGAAAGAGAATCTTAAGCAGGTTCCACACTCAGCTCTGAGCCCAACACAGGGCTCAGTCTCACAACCGTGGGATCATGACCTGAGCTGAAATCAAGAGTCAGATGCTCAACCAACGGAGCCACCCAGGTGCCCCTGTCCTTTATTTTAAATGGCCCTAAATATGTGCAGAATGTCTGAAATACTGAGAAGTAAGATAAAGTAATTTTAAATTCCCTGTTAATTATATTTTCAAATATGTTTGAAAATATTTGTACCCTCCTATCATCTTTCTAGATGAAATACATCTAAATACAAGGTACTGGGACCAGTTGTCAATCTGAAAAGTAGATAGTGAGTACACTACTTCTCATAAAGTGTCCATATTTCTGAACATCCTAGTCACGTAGATGTTTTATGTTATCTTGACTCATAACATTTGTACCTGGTACCAACCTGAATGGCTAAAATCCTTCTTGCTCTCTGAAAGCCTAGGTTTTCGTTTGCTCCTTTTGATTATTTTTCCCTTTTAGTTGAGCCATAGTGGGATGACTTGCCTTTCTGGATTTGTTACCCGAAGGACTCAGCATCTTAAATTATAAGGTAGATGCTTTTCTAGCTGGGTTAGATTAGAGCATGATTGAAAGTAACACAATATAAGGAGAACCTGGCTGTTTATAACACTTTTTTTCTTAAAAGGAACCTTGAGTTGTGATTCTACCCTTTTTCATGACATAAAGGGCGAATAAAAATAATGTCCTGTCGACAGCCCTGCTCCCCTTTACCTTGACGTTTATCTGGCTGCCTTTTGATATTTTATCACTCATCCTCCCTACCTTGTGATGAGCAGAGCAGTAAAATGTGTTTTAGGCAGCCCACGTTGAGGTATTAATTGCCTCATTAGGAGAAACCTGGTTCTTGTGCCAGTGCCCTCTGGCACTGGGATTCAGGAAATAAAATGGCCCTTTGCTAATTCTCAGTTAAGTTATAGGCCAAATCCCATTACATCAAATCCCAACCCAACAGAATCGTTAGATGACAACATCTCCAAACCTCAGCCAAACAATGGCCGACCGGTTACAGGCAACAAAATCCTGGGCCTACGTATGCATTAGGAGTGTTTTCATAATGGAATCTCACCTGCGGTCATGTTTGGAAGTAGAATTATGCCTTGGGGGGAGTGATTCTGCACATGGATGCAAGGCTTCTTTTGCCTGTCCCTGAAATATGCTACCAGTGAACCGGAGCAATCCTATAATAAGGTGGCGAATTCCCATGAGCATACAGGAGATTAGCAAAAGCCACTCATCACAAAGTGCGCCACAGCTCAGGCTCCTCTGACAAGTGATGGCTGCCAATCTCTGCCCCCCAGCACAGTCTGCGGCATTTACATTGCGTTCAGGAAATACCTGTTGAATGAAGAAGAGACCAGGAACAGCTTTGACTGGTGTTTCCAGAGCCCTGAGTGAGAAAGGTCCACAGGGAGCACCAGGCTTTCCAGGGAGGCTGGATTTTAACTGCACTGCAAACAAGTCCAGTCTTTTATTAGTCTACTGGCCAAGGTGCTGATAGCACCCCAGTGCCCGCCAGCCGGTTCCTGAAGTGCGGAGCCAAGGAAGGAGCAGTGCTGTTGTTATGAGCTCAGGGGTCGGTTCTCGGGAACCTGATCTGGGAACCCTGGGCAAGGCTGCTTTCACCCCATCTCTAGAGGACCTCGGGGAGGGTGTGGGGGTCCGTAGAATGAGGAGGCAAATCTCTCTCTTCATCTGGGAACAGAGGAATTTAGTGTGGCTGATGGTGTCCCCTGTGCTGAGATCAGAATATGTCACCCTGTCCCTGAAGCCTGTACTGAAATAAAAATACCACTACTAATACAAGTAATAATAGTGAAGACAGCTTCTTACATTTTATATGCTTTATATACTTATATGCTTTATCAGTAAGGATACCGTGAATATAGGTACTCTCTTCCCCACTTAATGAGGAAAGTGAGGGACAGAGAGGTTATTTTACCCAAGGTCTCATAGCTATTAAGTACCATGGCTGGAATTTAAGCCCGGGCAGTTTAACTCCTTGATTTGTGCACTTAAACCCTTTCCTTGTGTGCATCACATCCATGAAACCTCTTTATTTTCAAATAATGTCTCTCTGTTAAGTGACTGATTCTGCAAGTGTATTCAACAAACATTCGTTCAGAGCCCATCATGGGCCAGGCACTGGGATCGTAGAGGTGAACAAAAGTAGACAAGTTGCCTGCCCTCTTTTGTGATCACTGGTCATGTGGATAAATGGTAGGAAAGAACAAGACTTGGTTCCAAAGTGACCTTGGAGGAAGACACCTGCTCCAGGCCAGGAAGAAGCAACACAAAGGCTGAAGTCTATCTACAGAGAAGACAGGCAAGGGGAGATGGAAATGGTGTTGTACACATGGAACAGCATATGCAAAAGCCAGGGGGCAGGTGGGATCATGTGCTTTTCTAGGAACTGCAACTCAGGTAGAGGAAGAGGAAAAGGTGTGAGGTCACCCAAGGCAGACCTCTGAGGGACCCATAAAACATGTTAAAGAGGCTTACCAGACAAGTAAAGGAAAGCCACTGAAGAGCTTTCAGCAGGAGAGTGGAATGAATGAATGTGGGTTTTGAAAAGGCGTCACCAGTGTCTCAGATTGGCGGGGGGGGGGGGGGATCACCAAAGAGGCTACTGGCAGTAAGGGGTTTCATCTTGTAGTGCACGCAGAAGAGGAGGCAGGAAAGTTGGGCTAGGAGGGTGGCAGTGAAGATGAGGCGGGTAGACAGAGAAATATCTGGGGGATGAAATCAATGTATCATGGATAAAATGTGGAGGGGGTAAAGAAGACTCCAGAAGT
>NC_043711.1:30931969-30981066 GCF_006229205.1 Suricata suricatta | reverse complement strand
GCTGGTAGGTAAGCAATGAGGTAGACAGAAATCCTGTGCTCAGAAGGTTTGATAATGGTAGTTCTTGGCCATGAGCCATTTTACCCCACTTGGTGGGGTTTGCAATTGGCATCTAGTGGGGAGAGGCCAGGGAGGTTACTAAACATTCTGCGACTGCCAGGCCTGGCCCCACAGTAAAGGACTCTGGCAAGAAGTGTCTCCGCATGGGAGAGGTTGAGAACTCGGGTTTATACTTCAGCTGGGAAGGCAGAGGATCAAGCAGTACAGTTAATAATCAGTGTGAGGAGGTCAAGAGTAGGGCATTATGGCGGTACAGGGCACAAAACCCAGCTTTGTGGGAGGAAGAGAATGCAGAGGTGTCTGCTTCTAGCGAAGTTTGGAGAGGGCATTGTCGAAGTCCTGGAATAGGCCTTGAGTTCTGCTTAATTCAGATTAAGTTGAAGTATGGTGTCCACAGGTTCAAACCCCATAGTCTTCCAGTAACAGCATGACCTTTGACCTCTCTGTGCTTTCGTGTCTTCATCTCTCTAGTTGCTTGTCCCTTCATAACCTGTGGTGAGATTATGGGAGACAGTTGTCATGAAGGCTTGCACACAGTATCTCATAAAAGGGAATCACTCAGTAAACGCCTATAAAAAACGTTTTTTCTCTCAGTTACCTTGCTTATGTCATTTTTAGTTTCTGCGCGTTTTCTTGAATGAGCACGGGACATAAAACTGCTAGACTCCAATGTCTTTACCAAACCAACTCCAAAACTCCTTTCCTTAGTTTTCCCGCTGAGTGTGAGTTGCCCCTTTCTGCTTGGGACAGGAAACATGACAGGGAAGAAAGTAATGCAGTAACTGTTCATTTTAACTGTAGTATTGAGATTTTTGTGGGAACATCAGATGGAAAAGTTGAGCTCTCGAAATGGGACGTTCAGCCCTTCTTCACCGTTGAGCAATTAGTGTAGTGCTCCCGAATGCAAGACTGAGCACGTCTGCAGAGCCTAATTGTCAGCGATAGAACTGCTGTCCAACAGACTTAATCACCAAGTGGTAATTGGCTCAGAAGTTCTTCAGAGTGTGAGGCAATCCTAGTATGTTACCAACGTGCTAAAGCCAGTGGCATTCACGCAGTCGTGTTTTGTGAAAAGTAAAATCAGTTGTTTTAGGTTTTTTGAGTTTGGGAGGTTTTTTTTGGCTTGTTTTTGTTTGGAGAGCATGGGTGAGACCAGGGGAAAGTGGCAGAGGGAGGGGAGAGAGAGACAGAATCTCAAGCAGTCTTCACGCTCAGCGCTGAGCACGCAGGGCTTGATCCCATGACCCGGAGATCGTGACCTGAGCCAAAATCAAGAGTCAGTTGCTCAACCAGCTGAGCTACCTAGGGGCCCTAGGATCAATTGTTTGTTTGTTTAACTCCCCAAAGAACTTAACGATGCACCTAAACCTTTAAATTTGATGTCTTATACCAAAGGGGAAAGGCATATGGGGAAATTACTCACTGGCCTTGTGAACACTGAGCCCACCATAAAATGATGTTGAAATTGAGGCCTAGCCATCTGACCTCAAGGAAAAGAAAGCATTTGACAAGTTTAGAAGATGATATTACCGGGAATTTGCTGCTTGGTACTGATGGGTGCAGTCAGGTTGGGTGAGGACTCCCCACCTTCCAAGACAGTGTGTTCACTTGTCTTCCAGCAGTCAGAGAACAGATACCTCCAAATGGTATAGCCATGTACTCTGGACTATGTGTTGGCAAGCTGTGGCCCATGGGCCAAATGTGGCCCATGACCTTCTTTTGGTAAAGAATTTTTGGAAAACTGCCATGCTCAGTTATGTGTGTACTGCTTGTGGCTGCTTTCATGGCAAAGTTGAGTGATTGCAAAAGAGAATGTATGACACACAAAGCCTGAATTACTTTCTGTCTGGGCTTTTACAGAGGATCTTTGCCAATTCCTGTTCTAGAAGGGAGTGCAAGCTTTTATTTTAGAGGGGAAGAGAGGACTTGAGCAGGGGAGGGGGGCAGAGGGAGAGAGAGAATCTTAAACAGGCTCCATGCCTAGTTAGTGGCAGAACCCAATGTGGGGCTCTATTCCACAACCCTGGGATCCTGATCTGAGCTGAAATCAAGAGCCATTTGCCTGGGGCACCTGGGTGGCTCAGTCAGTTAAAGGTCCTACTCTTTTTTTTTTTTAACATCTTATTAATTTTTGAGAGACAATGTGATCAGGGGAGGGGCAGAGAGAGAGAGGGGAGACACAGGATCTGAAGCAGGCTCCAGGCTCTGCGCTGTCAGCACAAGCCTGATGCGGGGCTCAAACCCACGAACCGTGAGATCATGACTGAGCCTAAGTTGGACACTTAACCGACTAAGCCACCCAGGTGCCCCAAAGGTCCGACTCTTGATCTCGGCTCAGGTCGTGGTCTCACAGTTGGTGAGTCTGAGCCTCACATTGAGCTCTACACTCATCGTGTGGAGTCTCCTTGGGATTCTGCCTCTCCTTCTTTGTGCCCCTTCCCTATTTGTTTCTCTCTCTCTCTCTCTCTCTCTCTCTCAAATAAATGGACTTAAAAAAAAAAAGAAAGAAAAGAGCCTGATGCACAACTGACTGAGTCACCCAGGTGTTCTGCTTCTCACCTTCAAATGTGCCTTAGATTCTCTTTTTTTTTCAAGCTTTTTCATTTATTTTTGAGAGAGTAAGAGGAACGGGGCAGAGAGGGAGGAAGAGAGAATTGCAAGCAGGTTCTGCGCTGTCAGCTCAGAGCCCAACTTGAGGCTTGAACTTGGAACCATGAGATCATAAGCTGAGCCAAAGCCAGGTGTTCAATCTACTGGCCCCCCCAGGTGCCCCTAGCCTGCAGTTGCTGATTCAGTAGGCCTGAGAACCTACATTTCTCCCAGGCTCTCCGGTGCTGCCAATTCTGCTATTCCATACTGAGTAGCAAGGTTCTAGAAACTCAGTGGCTTCTTGGGATGTTGTTCTTACAGGAGGCAGGATGCTTGGTGGTTAAGAGTATGGAGTTCGAGTCCTGTGTTCAGCATTTATTACCTTGTCATCTTGGTAAGATTAGACAATGTTTCTAAACTTTGGATTGCTGTTCTATAAAGCAGAGCGACACTCTTCACAAAGTGCTTAGTCAGGGCTTGGCCTGCAGTATGAATGCAGTGTTTGTGATTAGCCGATACATGGGCTTAGCCTGAGACATGTTACATTACCATGTGGGGTAATGTCCCTCCTGGGGTCTTCCACCCCAGCGACAGGGGTCTGTGTGAGGTTTTTTGGAGCCACGGGGGGGGGGGGCAGTTGTTTTTGTAAAGGAAAGATTATGTCGAGATTGCTTTGGTTTTCAAATTTAATATTCAAGTAATTGAAAAACCTTATTCTTCTTTAAGTTCACCATTCAGTTCTTAGTATTCTGTAATGGTCCCCATTTATGAATTTCAGTAATTCTTTACATTTTAAGACGCATTCATAAATGTAAGATTTCTGGCTTCTTTTTCAGTCCTCTGACTTGACCCCCTCCTTTCCGTAGAAAATACCCTTTCCCTTCGCTTTTAATAGTTCTTGCCATTCTCTTAAACTAAACTTAGAACGATGGTGAACATAAAGTTGACTGAGGTCTCCTAAAACTGTATGTAAATTTCATAAGAAATCAGTTTAAAATCATAAATCTATACCAATTAATCAATTAAATGTTTTAAATTGGAATTACAAAAACACCCTGTTTCTGTAAATAGGGCAAATCCTTCTAGATGTTAGAATGAGTAGAGTGCTAAATATGTACGGATTCCATAATGCAAACTCTATAAAGATTATAGGGTTGGTTCTTTTAAATGTTTCTTTATGTCCATATAAATCTTAGCAGGGTTGAAAGATGCTTACCCACCAAGGGAACATTTGTCATCCTGAGCAATTTGGGGAGATACCTTGTCAGCTACCTTGGGATTGCCTGATGATGGGAAATTTCAGGTGGGATATAGATCATTTGCTTGTCCTTAATGCTTTTGGTAGACTCTGGGCCCTGTTAATAATCCCTATGTCATTGACTTCATAAATTAATAAAGTGAATGGTCAGGTAGTCTGACCCTTACATTGCAAGTTAGAGGTTAAAGAAGCAAAGAATGCTTTTTAAAGCTGCTCTAAGTTTACTCCTTGGATGTTGCATTTCTTTGTCTCTTAGGGAATGTAAATATCTTCCCAGCTAGCTGTCATGACTTTTGAACTTGTTGGAAAATGGTATCTTTTAAAAAACATCGTATCTCTTGGGACCACAACTTTTCTGGATAATGGAATGATGACGTGTTTAATTTTGGATATCTTGACTGACATGTGGTGACAACTAAAGTCATTCTACTGGTGGGTTTGGCCCAAATCATAAACTCTGTTGGTATTGGAAATCATCAGAATAATTAAATATTATCTGTGGGGTGTCTTTTGGTAGCCTAATTAGAGTGGGAAGTATTAGAGTTATGAGCAGTTGAGACTATCTAGGTTGTGTAGCCCAACTTTTTCATTTTAAAAAGGAGAAGAGACAAGGAAAGGTTCAAGTTCAGATTGAGCCAGATAAGATATGCCTACCTGTTTGCCAGATAGATTCAATGGTTGAGTCTTCCTTGGGAGACCAATGCTATCCATAGCCGCCTTGTTTTCACAGTTGAACTTATCATAGAAGCTTATCATAATTGATATGAGAGCAGTGACTCCAGTTGATGAATTTCTGCCTGCATTTCATTATTTGAAAATATGAGTAGGTCTTGGATTATACTACCATAATTCATCTGAAAGGCATTCATTTGAAAGTTGGTATTACTCCACCTTTGGCCGTTTGACACGGAGCTGCACCAGGCACCAAATTTAGCTCTTTGCACTAGAACAGGCTTTGCTTGGAGTAGATTGAACTTAAGGTAAACACTACAGGATTTATTTTATTTTATTTTATTTATTTTGTGATTGTTCAAAACATTCACATCATAGGTGTATAATTGGATGAGCTACATCTTTCTGGGCGTTGAGTACTCTGTTTCTATCTTGCCAGTCTTTCCACCTAAAGAAGGCCATTGTTAGCAACCTAAAGGTAAGCAGAGTTTTGTGTGGAATTCACACCTGGCCATCCCAAGCCTTCTCTACTCTATATGGGTTCATTTTATTCTTGAGGGTAAAAGAACATTTTGAGCCATTTATGCTTGAGGGCTCCAGAAGTTAAACCTGTCAGTGGTATTATAGGTATTAAATATGATCCAATTCCCTTGAAAGAAATTAGGAAATTAAACCATTTCCTTCCTGCTCGTGGTTAGGATTAAAACCGCTATAGTTAAGCCAAACGTTTATCCACATCGGACACTTTTGAGCAATGAAAGATTCTTTCAAAGGATACATGTAGAGTGGATACTTATCCCATTTATTACACATGTTGTAAATTTTCACAGCACATGACTTTCCTCCTTTCTCAGGAGTCCATCCCCCTTGCATTAGAATTGCTTTTAAATTACACATTCCCTTCCCGACCTCTTTCTTGGGCCATTGTTGTTGTTGCTTTTGTTACTGTTACTGAAGCACATGAGAGTCAAACCAACCTTTAAGATTTTCATTTTAGTTGCCAATGCAGTCATCGCTGCCCAGAATACCTCAGTGTCCTGTAGTTGTGGGAGTTTTGAGAAACTACTGAGATGTGGTTGCAAAAAGAAGAGAGGTGATTTTTAGTGACTCTTGAAGAACGTCAGCCTTGACTTGAGTTCAAAATTCAAGTTCCCAGGTTCTCATAGGGTTCTTGAAAAACACAGTGCTCATAATTAGGATCCGATACAAGTACTTATATCCCAGACTGGGAAAGTTTTCCTAATTAGCTCGTGTCTCTTAAAATCCTGCCTGATCTGCTTCCTTATAGTTCTCTTCTCAGTGCTGAGTGGGAGGATGTTGGGCCAGTCCGTGTATCGATGCCCTCCTTAAATGTAGTAGTAGGAAATCTGTCATTCTCTGAGTTCTCATTTTGAGTTCAACTTCCTTAAGGGCAGTAGCGGTTTCCTAACTCAGTTTTACCCACTTGTTTTAATCTCTGTTCATTCAGTGAATCAATAAATATTTGTGTGCCTACCAGGCACTGTGTACATCTTTGATTACAGACAGGGGTAAATCTGGGCCCCACGAGCTGGTGCTTTTATGTTCTAGAATGGGGATGCCTGTATGGCTCAGTTAAACATCTGACTCTTGACTTCGGCTCAGGTCATGATCTCATGGTTCATGGGTCTGAGCACCACGTCGGGCTCTCCATTAACAGTGCAGAACCTGCTTGGGATTCTCTCTGTCTCTGTCTCTCTCTCTCTCTCTCTCTCTGACCCTCCCCTTCTTGCTTGTTCTCAAAAAAAAAAAAAAAAAAAAGACCAGCATGGAACAGATAATCACATGATCAGTTAGTCACAGTTGGTGATGAGTGAAAATCAGTGTGTATTACATGTAATACACTAACATTCACTCATCAGCTATGTGATTAGGAAGTGTTGATTATTACTTGAGAGGAACTTCTGGGATCCAGTTAGTTGGACTTACATTGCCTTGCATTATTGGGCAATATGTTTTTTAGAGCAGTTTCTTATATGTTTGTTTTTCATGCCAAAGTGCATTATCTACAAAGCTTGAAAAATAAATTTTTCAATACTACAAGCAAACAAACAGAAAAACTGGGTTACATTAATATTCCCTAATTATGTGTATGTCCATAGGAGACGGGTTCTCTCCGTTCCTTTTTATTGTTATCACACAATATACGTGTGGCATGAACATGTGTATTCATCGATATGCATGTGCTGTAAGCTTTCTTCCCCCCCACCCCAAGTTGCTAGAAGCATTTATTCCTTGTCAATGATTTTTCTAAAAAAAACAAAAACAAAAACGTATCCCATATCTTATCATGGGCTTTATGAACATGTGAAATTTTGGTCAAACAATTCAGTGACAGGTAAAGATAGGTTCAAATCCAAGAAAGGCTTGTAAAAATGACCCTCATAAGGAAAAGTAATGATGAGGAAGATACATGATGGCAGTCACAAACAGAAGCGACTTGCCCGATTTTAGTTTTTACAAGCCTAATTCCAGTCCAACGCAGCAAGAATAGATCTTTCTCATCATAGGAAATGACAGACACATCAGGCATCGGAAGCACCAGAGACTAAGTGATTTCTGGTATACTTTTCATCAATTGATTCTAAAATTTTATCATTCCATTTCACTCTGTCTGTTAATACACAGACGGCAGGGAGGTCTCGTGAAGGCTTTTGGCAATTGTAGAAGCCCGAGCCATGGAGCAGAACGCTTCTCTCTTATCCAAATGCAGAGATGTCGTTCACATGTAAAAATAGCCAAGTGCCAGGATGCACATTAGTATTCTGCAATAAAAAAAAAACGTGTGGTCTGTCTGCTTGCACCCACTCCTGCATTTGCCAACACACACATTCCTGCCAGGTGTAGTCCCTCCCCCACTTCTGGCCGACACTTGAGCTCGAGAAGTGTTTCCAGATGCTTTCGGGGCTGACATCTTAAAGGATGAGAGTGGGTTCTTTGGATCCTCAGCCAGTTGAGAGTTTCCTGGGCTGCGCCCCAGACTGGCATTGGACGCCCGAGGCCATGCAATCTCACTGTCCATGCTTGTCCTTCTCTAAATGCCCTGTTATCACCATAATGGAGTATACTGAAATGCCACCTTGGAGCAGTTCAGGTACTTGCCAAGTCAGATGAATTTGGCAGCAGAAACCGGTGCTGTTTCCATAAAAGGCTGTTGGTCCTTTCTTATTATAAATTAATGGTGCCAGTTCCTGCCAGGTGTGCAGGCAGCTCCTAAAGGAATGTTGGGTGGTTGGGTGGGTTGTTAACACTTTCAAGCTGCTGGTTACCTAAGGGGAGGGGAGGCATGTAGGATGAAGTCAGCAGAGGCAAGAGCTCCTGCAGGAGCAAGGCCGTGGTGGAGACCCAAAGATCACAGGCATGTGCCAGCCTCCAGGTGACTCCTGCCTTAAGGAAATTTAGAGCCCTCTTTGTCTGATGTCACTTTCTTCAAAGAACTGGAAATCCTGCTCTTCATATAAAATCTCCTGATCCTTATAACTTGCCAACTAATCGAGACTTTTTGGAACACTCCCTGAGCCAAACACAACACAGCTGTTGGCCAGGGGCCCTTTTATGCTAGGGGCTGGCTACTCCCAGTGTGGTCCCCAGACCAGCAGACTCAGGATCTCCTGGTTGCTGGTTAGAACTACAAAATCTCAGCTCCACCCTGGACTTACTGAGTCCGAATCTGCATTTGAATAAGATCTCAGGTAATTTGGATGCGCCTTGATGTTGGAGAATATCATGCTGGTGACCTGATTCAGGCCATCACTCCCTCCACGCAAGAAACAGCTTTCAAATCATTGGCTGGAAATTAAATGTTTTAAACAGAAGTCTGTTTTAAAAGCTCAAAGAGAACCGCATCCTTGCAGTTTTAGCTTGGATATACCTTGTGTGGGGAGAGCTCCTCCCTGAAACTAGATTAGATGTCCTTCTATGTGATTCCATCCCACCATGTTCTTATATTTGCCTTTTAACATGCAGACCCCAGAGGGAGGGCACTGGCCGTGTTTTGCTCCCTTTTTCTTTCCAGCACTTGATACAGTGCCTGGCATGTAAAGATGTTCATTGAATGGATGCACTGAAATCTCATCTCAAATGAATTTGTTTTAATGTTTATTTATTTATTTAGGCGGGGTGGGGGGCAGAAAGACAGGGAGGGAGGGAATCCCAAGCGGGCTCCACACTGTCAGCACAAAGCTCAACAAGGAGCTCGGTCTCACAAACCCTGAGATCATCACCTGAGTCGAAATCAAGGGTTGGTGCTTAACTGACTGAGCAACCCAGACGCCCCTATGCTCAATTATTGAACATTGCATGATAACTTATTTACTCTTGGAAATTCTAATTAGATTTGTTCAAGGAGAAAACACTGTGGTGGCACAAGCTATTTTTGTGCCTGCAGTCTCCTGGCCTACCCCCTTGGGGCAGATCTTCCATCTCACTATACATCTTATTTGCTCCTACATTCCTGGGACCTGCCCCATGACATGCTGTGTAGTAGATGTTCCATAAGGATGTCTTGAACAGGTGAACTAGTAAAAGCAAAGGGTTCAGTACTGGTTCCTGTGTTAAGTGAATGCTCCTCTTACTCTCATCCCCTTAATTACCCATTCCCATTATAGACTCATGGCTACATTATGGATGTAAAGAAAAACTATAGATATATTGTTCCCTGTTTTATTGCCCTTAAAGATGTAGAGTGCATTCAATTCTGGAAATAATGGAAGAGTGCCTTCATGTTTATCTTGTCTAGATTTAGGGGAGAGGAGTATTCTTTTTCCTGTCTCAGGAGGCTACCGTTATAAAATCTGAAGTGAATTTTAACTATCCTGATTTCCTATTCCT
Source organism: Suricata suricatta (assembly GCF_006229205.1). NCBI lineage: Eukaryota > Metazoa > Chordata > Mammalia > Carnivora > Herpestidae > Suricata > Suricata suricatta. The sequence continues at coordinate 30,971,639 of NC_043711.1, read as the reverse complement.
TACTCACACATTGTCTAGAATCGCATGTTGTGAAGAAGAAGGGAAACAGACCAGAGCAGATACCAAGGTTATGTTTCTTTCCTGTGTTAGTGTTCACTTCTTATGTGCTCTCTACAAAATTGATTTTATCATCAGGGCAAAAACCTTTTGATCCAGACAAAAATATTTTAGTTTAGGACTCTCAAAAAATCCAGTTCAGACACCTTTGGGTGTTATGGAAAGTGAATTGCTTTGCTATGATTTTCTCGTTTGATGGAAATTGACTTCCCATGGTTCTTATCTATTTGCAGCACATAATGGCACTCTTCACTTCAAAGGAATTCATTCTGTTCAGTGACCCACTCATTCGGAGCTAGGATAGCCTCTCATTTTTGTATTTGTTCATTTACTGGTGTTTGTTTGTTTGTTTGTTTGTTGGGAGGTGATGTGTGGAGATGTGTGTCTGCAATTTTAATGGCCTGTTTTAGGAATCTCATGCTGCCATCTAGCCTGGCCATCATAAGAGTTTGACTTCAGTTCTGAAAGGTGTAGTAGTGCCTTTCAGATAAGAATTCTATTTTAGACCGAAAAACTCCAGAAAATTGGCTTCTTACATATGTGTCAGAGAAGCCAACCTTTCTGTTGATTGTGTGAAGTGAAGGAATAATTGTCACTTTGAGAATTAAAATGCAGTTAATGTTGTAGATACTTGATATCATGAACCGAGGCATTTTAAAAAGTTCTTTGAATGACAAGGCTGTTAAAATATGCTCTTCAGCTTATAGTCAACTGATTTTTTTCTTATTTTCAATTTTAAAGAACAATAATCTGGTAAGCCTTTAATAACTGTTTGCATGATTAAATGAAAAGTATAAATGGATACACATTAAGTTGTAATAGTTTGCCACATTAACAGGCTGAAGTTGGAGGTGAGTGAGGGAGAGACTCCCTTTTACTTCATGTTTAGAACATTTGTATTGATATTGTGATTTAATTGAAATAAAATGTATGAAGAATTGAGGAAATGCATGACCTAAAAAATCAAGTTCATAAACTCTGATGGACACTTACTTACTTTCTCTTTTCAAAATTCATTCTACAAGCTACATTGTATCAGTCATGTTTTTTTAAAGTATATTTGACAGTGATTTTAATTGTGCAAGTCATATTGTATCCATCAGAATTTTTGAATAGAATTTGATGCCTGGATGTCTGGGAATATGTTTAATTAACTGCCTTCAGGATCCAAAATGTATTCCTTATGGAAAAATAATATTTTGTGCTCTTGATTGTTGATATAATTGTTCACCTTAAACAATGCTTTTCATAATATATAAAATAAACATTTCTGTAGGAGAAAAATTAGAACATTTGGGAATTAGTACTGTGTCACTTAGGAATAGGTACTCTGGAACCAGACTGCTGGGCTTCAGAGTCTGGCTCCATCACTTTCCTGAGCTACTTACCAGATCTCTACGTGCTTTAATTCCCTTATCTGTGAAATAAAGAATAGTTCTGTTCTCAAAAGGGTGCCAAAGGGAGTAAATGGGCTTATTTATATAAAGCACTTTGAAGACTGCCTGATGCAATTTAGACATTGTATCAGTTAGCTCATGCTGCATAACAAAACACCCTAAAACTTAGGGGCTCAGAACAGCACTCGTTTATTACCTCTCTTGATTCATATTGGTGGGGCTGTTCTTCTGGTCTCAGTCACTTTGGTTGGGGCTGGACTGGACTATTGAATGGCCTCTCTTTCTTGTTTAATGTGATGGCAGCTGGGACAATAGTGGTTGGGCAGGTGCACATGGTTTGGGTCACAGAGTTTTCAACAGCGGGAAAAGGGAAAATGCACAATTTCTTTTCAAGCCTTTCCTTCTATCACATTTGCTAATATTGCAAATGTGCAAATTGCAAATTGGTCAAAGCAAGTCACATGGCCAAGCCCACAGCCATAATGGGAGAGGACTACTCAAGAGCAGGTAAGAAAAGTATTCCAACCAGACCATTTTTGCAGACAATCTACTTCAAACACTATATAAGCATTAGCTGTTGCTTATTATGATTATTACTATTACTATTATTATTAATATTAACTCTCCAAACATAAAGCTACTAAAAGTAAAGACATTCTCCAGGAAAGCTCTCGAGTATGTCTTCAGTTAGTCATTAGCATTTGCCATTTCCAGATATTGTAGGAGCCTCAAAAATTAATACTTGCAGCAAGAGAGTTTTTAAGAGGAGCTTATTCTGCAGGGCTGAAATTATTATTTTTGTTACAAACTGTAGCTGTCCCTACCGGTCTCCCTGGGAGCATTTTGCAGGTTATAAAATACAGCTATTACTATGGTAATCATATTGCAAGTATAAAATGGCTTTGACCTACTTGTTAAAATGCAGTGTGTATTAAAATAAAGACTGTGAGCTTAAAGCTAAATGAACTCAGAATAAAAACAGAATAGCAAGTCCAAAGTGCCAGAGAGATCTTCAAAGGAAAGAAGGGCATTTGATAAAGAGGATGCATTTTTCCTCATTCTTTTTATTTCCCTCTTGTTGCGGTGACCTCCGGGAAATGACACTCATGTCTGACAGCATTTCTGTCCTCTGGCTGACTTGCAGGCACAAATTTTTTTAAATAATGAGAGCTACCATTTGCACAGCTCCTTATTTCGTTCCAGCCATGGGCCGAGTCTTTCAATAATGCCATTTAACTTTCTCATCATGACATCTCCTCAAAGTAGGAACCAGTATTCTCTTTTTATAATCGAGGAAACGGAGTCTCACAGAAGAAATGACTTAGCCCAAGCATGGGAATTCCTGCCCTCAGAGGCTTGGATCCCTGAGAGAACGTGAATCAGGATACATAAAACCTGTACACATTGATTATAATGCTCTAAATCAGTTTACACATTGACCTGTTCATTTATTCAAGGAATATTGATTGTGTATGAGACCGCATGCTGACTGCCATGTTAGTCAACAGGTGGGCCACTAGGTAGGGTCTTCTGAGATTGAGGGAAGCTTCCTGGAGGTCTAAAATAAAGCCTGAAGGGTGTGTTGGCATTGCTCAGGAGAAAGGACTGAACTTTTTCAGGTAGCAGGAGTAGCAAAAGCAAGAAACCAGAGGACATGCAAACAAGTTAGGTTAGCCATAGTTGGGCGACCATTTTGGTAAAGTTGCATTGTAAGTAAGGGTCCCAACCTAGAGGTCTTTGTGAGTCCTGTTCCTTTGTCTGAGGGCAGTGGAGAGCTATAGGAGTGTTCTGAGCAGGGAAGGTCATGATCAGATGGTTTGTTGAAAAAGATCATGCCAGCCACAGCTAATCAGATTGAGTTGGGCTGGGCTGGGAAGAGAAGCAGGAGTTTGGGCAGTGAGTCAAACTGACACAGAAGCCCCAGAGGGAGACAACAGTATCAGGACCAGAGCATCACAGCAGAAATGAAGAGAATAGCGTGGAAGGACATTTAGAGGCTGTTTGGATATCAATGGTGTGGCAGGCGGGGAGAGTTCCAGGATCCCATCTGCTGTCTTACATGGGAGTCTGGGTAGATGGCTCCAATGAGGAAGAAGACTCAGAAGAAGATGTTGTATCTGTGTGGAGCTGGTGATTTTGTGCCTGTGAGACTTTGCGGTGGAGGAGTCCAGAAGGTGATGAGGACTCGGGCGTCTGATCCTTAGGAGACCTCTCGCGACTGGAAAGGAGATAGGAGGGACTGGGCACCCTCTCAGCTTGCATCCGCTCACCTTTCTTTCTCCTCCTTTGACCCTTTAGTACTTCTCATCTTATTTACTTACCGTCTTTCTCCACCACAATGGACTATAAGCTCCGTGAGGGCAGGAAATGTATCTGTTTTGTTCACCATCGCATCCTCAGCAGTTAGGACAGTGTCAGGCAATAAATGAATCAGCCAGACTACAGAGGGCGACAGGTGCCACTAGCAAGAAGGGGAGTTCATCAGGTCACCTTCAGAGAATGTAGAGAAGAGTCTAGGACAGAGCCTTGAAAAGGACTCCAGTAAAAGGAAGGACCAAGATAAAAAAGGAGGCTTCAAAATAAACAGAAGATGCTTCCTTTCTTTGCTCTGAAGTTTGAATGGCAAAACATTGAGACCTTTCAAGTATCCAAAAAGAGTGGCTCTTGGGGAGCTGATGGTTTCTGGGAACACAGCAGGATAGAACTGAGTAGGTGATGTGCTTCAGTTTCTTTGTCCTTTTTTGTTTGTATCTTTTCCCCTCCAGGTTAAAAAGAAAAAGATCAGCCAAATGTAAGCATGGCTTTCTTAAGGAGCGGGAACTCTAAGTACTTTTAATTCAACAGGAGCAGATTGATTTTTATCTCACAGGCCGATTGGGATCATTTGGTAGGTGCTTTCTTCCCAAGAAGAGTAGTTTTGAGAAAGACTCTAGGCCCCGGTAGGAGTGCCGTGGTCATGTAGCAGTATTTGCCGTGGAAACTGTCCTTGGCTGGCAACAGAACTGACACACATTCACCACCCTCCTCTAGAGAACCTGTTACTATGAGTAATAATTTTCCAGAAATACTTCCGTCTCATCTGTACAGTGTGCATTTCCCCAAATAGGAAGCCTGCTTTCCCCAGTCCCTGGTCCTCTACCTGTTACCTTGTGATCCACTGGTTCAGGGAGTTGAATGCAGCCAGATTGAAGCTTGGCTCTTTATAGCCTGATAATTGTTATGCTACCCTGGTAACCACAGCTTCTACGTTCAGGTGCTGAGTTTTGTCTACAACTATTCGTTCTTTAGCACAGATCCTTTTGAGACCCAATCTATCCCAATTTAATGTATTTCAGCTAAGAGTTTCAATTAATGATTCGTTTCTACTCCTGCTAATCATGGTCCCAGAGAAGGGTGAATTGTTGAGATTCTCTTGTCAACTCTCCAGAGGAAGGTAGAATACTCGGTAGACAGTGCTAATGGAAACCTCCCAAGTCAGGTCTTTTAACTAGGAGACTGCACTGCCAAGCCAGTAACTAGAAACCTCAAGCTTTCACATCTCGAGGGAGGAGCAACAGGAACATCTGAAATGCAATGAGCATTGAGACATTTTTGGCTGGCAGCTCATAGTAACTGATCAGTCACTTGACCCTGAGACGTTAAGTGACCCATGTGAGATCACCATAACTGGAGAGTCATGATAGCCCATGAGAGCGATCTCATGTAATTATTGAACTATAAATGGTTCTTTGGAAAGCTAGCATGTTGCTCCAAGCCAGTTCAATCATAATGTGAATTTTGGCAGTAGTAGGCAATATCTCCCCTTATGTGGGGGCGTGGGGGGGAACCCAGGGCCATCAATCAGAAATGACTTACTAAGTGTCTACAGTGGGCTTGCCTCTGTTATAAGCCTTATGGAAAAACTCAAAAGAACCTTGAAGAAGTGACCAGTATGTTTCAAATGTTGATTTTTTTTTTTTTTTTTTTTTTTTTTTTTGCAGAGGGGAGTGAAGGAGAAGAACAAATAAATGAAAAAGCAAGCAGCCATTCAGGACCTATTCAGTGGTAGACAGGGGGTAGACTATCAACATGACATGCCCCAGGAAGGGCTTGGGGGACCAGGATAGCATGAAGAGGGTGTGTGGTGATTCAGAAAGGCTTGACCTGGCCCTGCCTGCCCTCTGTAAGAGACTTCATGGAGGAGGAAGGCTTGGTGGACCTTGGAGGGTTGGAGACCTAAGTTGTGTTTGTTTTCTCTTCCTGCGTTAAAAGTCAGCACTAATTTAGCGGCTTCAAACACCATCTATTTCTTGTCTCATGGTTCCATAGTATGCCTGGCTTCTCTGCTCAGGTTCTCAAAAAGCTGAAGTCAAGGTGTTGCCATCTGCGTCCTCGTCTCCTCCTCCTCTAAGCTCATTCACATCGTTGGCAGAATTTAGTTCCTTATTCTGGTTAAAGGGCTAAGGTCCCTGTTTCCCAGCTAGTTGTCAGCCAGGGGCCACTCTCTGCTCATAACAGCCACTGTTGGTCCTTGTCACGTGGCCCTCCATCTGCAAGAGCCCAGTGACTGACAACCTCCCTCACATTCAGTGTCCCTCAGTCTTTGAGTCTATGTCTCCAAAAAGATCCTAGTCTTTTTTTTTTTTTTTTTTTTTTTTTAAGGGCTCATAGGCTTAGATCAGGCTCACTGGGGATAATCTCCTTATCTTAAGGTCAACCGGTTTGAGACCTCAATTACAGCTGTAAAATCCCTTCTCAGCAGCTCCTACATTTGTGTTTGATTGGAAAACCAGGAGAATGTGTATGTACCCCCAGGCCAGGAGTCATGGGGCCCCATCTCAGAAGTCTGCCTACTGCGTGATTAGGAAGAAGGCACAAAATGTCCAAGCCTGTAGCCAAATTATCAAAATAATGGGTTTGAATGAGGATCACATGCCCAGACTGGAAGTGAGAGGAGGCCCTTTTCCAGGAGATGAGCTTCAGAGTAGCCAGATGGTGACTTAGAATTTGAGGTGCCTGACGCTCTGATTTCATCATCAAGGACCGAACTACCTTGCTGTGTTCTTTGAGTCTACCCGTCTTGTTTCTCTCTCTCCTGTCACATGGACATCTAAGCTTTCCCATTTGTCCACTTTCTCAGTGGGATGAGCTGCTCAGAAAGACTCGGCCGTGTCTGGAGATAATTTGGGTTGTCACCACTAGAGAAGATACTACTGGCATGTGGTGGGTGGCGGCCAGGGATGCTACTAATCATCCTGCATGCACAGAACAGCCCTCACAGCAAAGAATTATCCAGTCCCCAGTGTCCCTAGTGCCAAGATTGATTTGCACTAAGGAATGTCTCTCTTACCTGCCCCTCCAAGGTCTCTCACTAGTTTCCTTAATTTTGATCATAAGGTTGTATCTGTCTGCCTATACTTCTCCCCTTTTCCACCCCAGGGATTCCTACTCCTTCAAGACTTGGTGCTAACCTCCCTGCCATGTGTGGATTGGCCCAGGTTACATTCTATAGCACTTCTTCATACCTTCGCAACATCACTCATTCAGGGCTTTGTTCGATACATGTGTGTGTAACAGGTCTGTCTCTCTTGCAGGAAACTGTGGTTCTTTTGAATGCAAGCGGTGTCTTTTTTGTATCTTTGTCTCCAGAGCTTATTATTATAATGCCCATATATAGTAGATACTAAGTGTAAGGTGGAGGGGTACATGAATAAATGTAGGGGTGCATGGAAAGTTCAAAGAAGCAAACACAGTTCAGTTTCCTCTCTGCCCCCCTTCTGAATATCCCTTGTGATCAGCACCTGCCCGTTGATTTACATATTGGCCCAGGTGATTCATTCCTGCAAGGTGCATCTCAGGGATCTGGAAACAGAACTGCCTGGGGTTCGATCCCGTCCCTGCCAGTTGACTAGCTGTGTTACTAGAGGCACTCTACTAAACTTTTCTGTGCTTCAGTTTCCTCCTCTGAAAAATGGGGATCATCATAGTCCCTGCTTCAAAGGGCAGTTGCCAAAGATTTAGTGAGCCAGTTCATCTCATCTAAGGGCAGGGTCTGAGGAAAAGGGGAGGGGTGGCTATTTGCATAATGTTTCTTTGTTTTCCAAATGCTGGGGTAACGGACTTCTCCCCCAAAAAATCCAGAAGCCGGTCAGCATGGCTAAAAGTGGCATATACCTCCAAAAAAATATTCCTAAAAATACAGGGGCAAATTTTCCCCACAGTCATTCTATTTTGAGTGGCTGGAGTGTCAGAGTTTGAAACCATGCCTCACGCCAAACAGTTAATAGAAGTAGGTTGACAGAAGACATGGTTTGGGTTTTTGAAGGATGTTGAGTGGCTCTGTGGGATCCACCCTGGTAGACTGTTGGCTGCCAGTTTACTGGAAGGAAGAACTTAATCCAGGAGCCAGCTGTCCAGGGATGAACCGAGCTGTCTCAGGAGCTTTCCTTCCTGAAGGGCTGGGGTACAGGACACAGTAAAAAGGTTCATTTCCTTTATTTTACAAATACTTGTTGAGAGACTGCTATGTTAGCCCTGAGGATACTATGGAAATGACAGGGACACGATCCTTGGAGTTTCCAGTCTATACCAGTGTTTCCCAAACTGTTAGATGGTTTTGGGTGGCACAACACTGAGTTACACATAATTTAAAATTCTCTTTTCTTTATTCGAAACCTGGCAGGTACAAGAAGGAGATGATCTGGTTTGGAGGCTAGAGTTGCCCCTTTTCTAAAACTTGATCATCTTCCTTTTGTAGTAAAGAAAGAGCCACTTGGGGGTCACTGTGTGGACAGGCCATGGTTCCTAAGTAACTGTTTTTTTGAGCATTTGGTCAAACACCATTACAAAAACAAGACAACAGAAAAATATTGAACACAGGAATCATTAAAACCAAAGTGGTCTGGGGTGCCTGGGTGGCTCAGTCAGTTGAGCTTCTGACTTCGGCTCAGGTCATGATCTCGTGGTTTGCGGGTTCAGGCCCCACATTGGGCTCTGTGCTGACAGCTCAGAGCCTGGAGCCTGCTTCAGATTCTGTGTCTCCCTCTCTCTCTGACCTTCCCCTGCTCATTCTATCTCTCTCTCTCTCTCTCTCTCTCAAAAAAAAAAAAAAAACTGGATTAAAAAAATAAAAACCAAAGTGGTCCTAGGGATGATTTTGACCTTCAGTCTTTTGTCTTTTGTTTTTGGTTTTCCCCCCTCTTTTTTCCTTGGCATGCAATAAAATTCACTCTTGGGTTTGCGGTTTCATGAATGTTTACAATGTGTAGTCATGTAAGCACTCCCCGAGCCAGTATACAGACCAGTTCTCTTCACTTTCCAAGGTTTTCTCAGCTCCTCAATCCCATCCGTCATCTCTAACCTTTGGCAACTAGGGATCTACTCTGTGTAGTTTTGCCTTTTCTGGGGTATCATGTAATGCAGTCCTATAGTGTGTGGCCTTCTTAGTCTGGCTTTTTTGCAGCATAATACTTTTTGAGATCCATTCATCTTGCTCAATATGCTCAGTCCTGTTCATTGCTGAGTAGTATTCCATTATATGGATATACCACAATATATTTGTTCTAAATAATAACAGAATTCATATTCAGTATGACAGACTATGAACTGGTCCTCAGTGAAAGAAGATTTGGTGGAAATCCTACAGCTTGTATGCCAATGGAGTGAGTCTTACAGGGGAGGGGGACCCAATCTAATTTATGCATTAAGGAGTTGGTGGTGGTGGGTATTCTCTTCATTTCTTATCCAAACCTTCAACAATGTATTTGACTGAAATATAAATAGGTTTCCTGTCTTCTTGAGTCAGAAAATACTTTCTGGGGCCTTAAGGTAAACCTAGTGGTCTCTGGAGCATCCTGTTCATATTCTCTTATTTATTCATCCCCTGCCTCCTTGCCTCCTTCCTTCCCTCCTTCAAACCCTCCTTGTCATTGTCATCGTCATCATTGTTGTTCTCTCCCCCTTATATTCGCTTTCTCTTTCTCCCCTCATGCCCTCCTGCTGATATTTCACTTGAGTTTATGTAACTGAATCAATTAGACCAATTCCTCCAAGAGTTGGTTTTCTGTAAAATTCACTTTGCAGTTGGCATGACAGAAGAGCTGGCATATTAATCAAACGCTACAATTTGTTCTTTGTATCTGAATCAGGCTGGGGTTGGGCTTCCTGCTTATCTGTTGTCTGTTTATACCATTTTGTCCTTCACAGCAAATGGGCACGGATTCTTTGTGATTGGGCCTGGTGATGGCTGTGAGTGTTGATAGATTGGGTGTGGAAATGCTTAACGGGGACAGAGCCTATCTCCTGAGTTAGTGTTACAGAGTCCCCAGGATATAAGGTGTCTGTATGAAAATAAATAAGGGCTTTTCTTTTCCTTTCTTTGGCTGATGGTATCAGTACCATTTAATAGAATAAAATGATAAACATCTTCGTCCTTTCTTAAATAACGTGTTAATTGCTGCTCTATGCATTTGTTCATTTTGTGTTTCTGAAATATACTTCTTTTATAGACCTCTCTGTCCCCCAGTGCATTTTAAATCCTCAAGCATACTCAAATGATATATATTTAATTTCATCTGTGTGTGTCTGGGGTGGGGGAATGCACTTTGTAGCCAACCAGATCAAAGTTGGTAGCATTCTCCATTTAGTCAGTTTGCTATAGAACACAAAGGCTCCTAAAGGATTCCACTGCATATCTTAAAAGCTCATCAGAAATATTCCTAGCTGTAGATGATTTTTTTTTCTTCTCTCAGCAGCATTTCTGATAGGGAGGTTCTCCTCGGTTACCCCTGCTAGAGTTGCTGAATTTATAATGCCAGAGGAAGAAAGAAAGATCTGTTCTGTTTTCTCATCTGTGGAATGAGGGGGTTGAACTGGATGGGAGATGTCAAATTTATAGCACCAATGCTGTCACTCCTTTTCCATCCACATGACAGACATCACTAATCAATCACAGCATGCTTCCCTGCCACATGTAGTCTCAGATGCCTTGTCAAGTCAGCACTCCAGGAAGCCACAGCTAATCAATCAGTGTTAGCCCAAGAGATGAGATCTATTTGCCATTTGGAAACATGATGATGTTTAATCTGTAAAGGTTAGATTGCCATTTCATGGTTGAAGGAAGAATGCTGGCGGTCATGGGTAGTTTCAAATGAAGGGGATTGCAGATCACTCTATTTTATGCTCCTTGAAGGCAGGCATTGTGTTTTATTCCTCTTTGTCCATGTTGATCTTCCTTATAAGGCAAACCCTTTCTCATAATAGATACTACATAAATGTTTGTCAAGTAGTGCATGAAGGAATGAGTGGCAAGCATGTCCTTGGCCAATTCTTTCCTCCCTAGGACTGCACAGTTCATTGCTTCTTCCAAAGGGGTAGGCACAACCATTACTGAGACTGAATTTCATCTGCTTTCATTCTGGCCATACCTGTAGACAGGTGGGATCGATGTGTGCATTTATCTACCACACATTGGCAGAGCCTGGCAACTTGGCATCATTAGCTGGACTTGATGAGTTTCTCCTCTATCTATTGTCCCCAGTCATTCATAAACCTACTGAGCAATACAGAAGGGGGGTCCATTTAATCCTTTCCCTGCTGGATTCTGAATTCTTACAACTTGGGACTGGGATTCTGAAATGTTAATGATTTAGGTAGGAATCCTGTCAGTTTCAGAATTTAACACTGTAGGGAATCATGTATTTGATACAATAAATGCAGCCTGTAGTTATTTTTTGGGAAGTAGATGTTAGGTTCCGTATGGGAAGGACAAGATCTGATAAGTTTTTTTTTAATTTTGATAGCATAATCATATGCCTTTTGCAGGGTAGATACTCAGTGAATATTTTCATATTCTTCAAGGTAGTTTGATAAAACTAATGTGAATCTGTCTTCTTTAACTTTTAAAGGAAAGTCATCTTTTGAAAATGGAAGGCATTTTTTCCCAGCCAGGCACTGGATTTCATCTAACAGGAAGACTAGCTGGCCATTTAATGAGAAATCACTCACAGACAGGGCATTCTGCTAAATGCTTTCTAGACATTATCCCTAAGCCTCAAAACAACCCCAAGACCAGTGCTACGAATTCCATTTCATATATGAGATAACTGAGGCTTGGAAACATTATGTAACTTGGTCGAAATCACAAGATAATAAGCGGCAGCCCTGAGATTTAAAGCCAGACCTAACTCCTACGTCTTTTCCCCTGACCGTAACTGCTGCAGATGTTCCTTGCTCCAGGAAGCTTTCCCTGAGGTAATCCCGATTCCTGCAAGGCTGCCCGAGATGTTCTGCGTTTCCATAGCAGTTTATCCTCCCTCGTTATGATCCTCTCCATTCTCTCACAGGCTGTCGAAATGCTGCCACCCCACCCCCCATTTTTGTCTGCTGGCTGAATGAGTACATCTTTCCCGGGAGACCTCTGCCGCTTTCCCTTCTTACCTGGGCACCATATAGAATGTACAGCTATGCTATTGTAGTTTTGGGGCACCTGCGTGGCTCATTTGGTTGAACATTCAACTTCGGCTCAGGTCATGGTCTTGCGGTTTGTGAGATCAAGCCCTGTGTTGGGTTCTGTGCTGACAGCTCAGAGCCTGGAGCCTGCTTCTGATTCTGGGTCTCCATTTCTCTCTGCCTCTCCCCCACTAATTCATTTTCTCTCTCTCTCTCTCTCTCTCTCTCTCTCACTCATTCTCTCTCCCTCCCTCTCTCCCCCCCCCAAAAATAAACATTAAAAAAAGAACAATCTATTATAGTTCAGAAATCATTGTATTGGGGGAGGACAGATTTAGGGAAATGTAATCCAGCTCTAAAGGCCGAAGGTAGGGGCACCTGGGTGGCTCAGTCATTAAGCATCCGACTTTGGCTCAGGTTGTGATCTCACAGATTGTGAGTTCAAGCCCCACATCAGGCTCTGTGCTGACAGCTCAGAGCCTGGAGCCTGCTTTGGATTCTGTGTCTCCTTCTCTCTCTCTGCCCCTCCCCACTGGTGCATTCTCTCTCTCTCTCTCAAAAATAAATAAAAACGTTAAAAAATATAAAGGTAGAAGGTAGAGTTGCTGTCTTCCATACCAAGTGCCTTCCATTTCCCTGTGTCACTGCATTAGTAAATTGCTTCATCTTTTAACACTTCACTGTTTTCTTGACTATACATTTATGAATAATTAATACAGGCAGATGTTCTTATGTTTATTTATCCTGCTCCAGATACCTTGTGGTTCTTGAATCTGAGGACTCATGAGTTATAAGTTTCTAGAAATTTCTCAGCTATATTGCCTCTCCTCAATTTCTCTATCCTCTCCCTACGGGACTCCTATTAGACATATGTTGCGCCTTCTCATTCTCTTCTCCCCATGTTTTAACCCCTTTATCTTTTTCAACTCCTGATCCCTTTGTGCTTGATTCTGTGGCTAAGATCTATATTTCTCTCTTCAGTAGTGTCTGCCCTCCTCCTTAACCAATCCGTCATGTTTTTCATTTCAGTGACTCAATGGGAAGAGAGAAATCCCTTCTTGTTCTCTTTTAGGCTTTCACTTCTAGCTTTCATGTTTTTAATCATTGCACACTTTATTGAATGTTGTTTCTCAGAAAGTTATTTCATGACCCCAAACCCCTGAGCCGCTCATTCTCATATTAGCTGAAACGGGGCTCACCAGTTTCCCGGATATCCTGGAATTTACTATTGGGAGCTCCCCGTGTCTCAGGGCTGGTTGTAGCCCGGGTTATGGAAGTGGCTCCGCAGGGCAGTTTTTCCGTCTGCTGCAGTGATGCATGCCAGGCCTGTCCTGAATGGGAACCATTGTTATACTAATTTTTTATTTAGGGTTTCCTGACTCTGACCTTCAGTATTTGTACTCTGCTCTCCAAAAGGCGCAGGCCTAGGCTTTCTAATTCTTAGCTTAACCTCTTCTCTCCTGCCAAGAACACAGGTAAATACAGACCTGGGCTGGTTGACAGGTTTTCTAATCTATTTGTTCGTTGAGGGTGCAACCCTCACTGAATGTTGCTGGCTTTCTGCAGGGGTCACATCACAACTTCCTGCTTCTCCTTATCCCAAAGCCTTGTCTTCTGTCTTTCATGGGCATTAAAACCCGAGCCGCTAGGGAACCAAGGCAAACTTTTCCCCTGCTGCCACCACAGTGCCCTCTATCCCATGGCCACAGTATGGGTTTGCATACTTAGGATTCTTTTCTTCTGATACCTCTTTATTTTTACAACCTGCATGTTGTCCTTTCTTTATTGTGGGTCAATTAAGCACTTAAAGTGTTAAACATTATATCTAGTATATCTAGGTGTTTGAAGGATTGGAATTTTCAGGCTGGCATCATTTGCCATCTTTCCCAGAACGAGGGACTTGCTCCAAGTTCATGGTAAAATAATCAAATAATACATAAGGACATATTGGGAAATATTAGTCTCCTTCCCATCTCTGACCTGCTCAAATCACCTTGCTAGATATAATAACCTTTATTACTCCCTGAGGTATCATTCTAGAAGCATTTTATGTATATACAGGGTACATATGTATATACAATACATGAAGATTTATTTATGCTGGTGAGCATATATTTTATCATCTACACTGCACCTAGCAATGTATTTTATAGTATTTTTTAAATTGTTAATGTTTGTTTATTTTTGAGAGAGAGAGAGAGAGACAGAGCATGAGCAGGGGAGGGGCAGACAGAGAGGGAGACACTGATCTGAAGCAGGCTCCAAGCTCTGAGCTGTTAGCACTGAGCCCAACACAGGGCTCATACTCATGAACCGCGAGATAATGACCTGAGCCAAATTCCAACACTCAACCAATTGAGCCATCCAGGCACCCCTTAAAGTTTATCACTAATGTACTCAGCTCTACCTCTTTTCTTGTCATGACTGCATGGTATTTCTATTAACTTATTTAACAATGTCCCCTCTTGGATAATTTTTTCAGTTATTTTGATATTATAAACTAGCCCATAGTAAACATTCCTGTATGTATGTTTTTGCTTGTATATCATTTAACAGTTTTCTGTGTTGACCTGTTTCTCTCTTTTTCTCTCTTCTCCCCCACCATTTGATGGTTAATTTTATGCGTCAGCTTGACTGGGCTAAGGTTTGCCTAGATGACTGGTAACACATTCTTTTGGTGTGTGTGTTCCATGTGTTTCCAGAAGAGATTAATATTTAAATCAGTAGACTTTGCAGAGATTGTCCTCACCAATGCATCCATTCCTTTTAGGGCTAAATAGAACAGAAACGTGGAGGAGGGGTTACTGTTCTCTCTCTCTCTCTCTTTTTTTCTCTCTTTCTCTCTCTCTCTCCTTGAGTTGGGACCTCCATATTCCCTTGCCCTTGGACATGATCCGTCCTGGTTCTCAGGCTTTCAGACTCAGACTGAGACTGAAACCATAGGCTCCAGATTCTCAGACCTTCATTCATGGACTTAATTACACTGTCAGTTCTCCAGGCTGCAGACTACGTTTGGTGGGATTTCTCAGCTCCCATGAGTACGAGAGCCAATTCTTTTAATAAATCTCTAACTTATGTATATGCTATTGGTACTGTTTCTCTGAAAAACCCTGGCTGACATATACCCCCGGCCCCACCTTGAGTTCCTGTGATCAAGGACGATATCATTCATTGGTGACTGTGGCAGCCTGCCTGGGGCCTGACGCTTCGGTCATCTGAAGCTCTTGACTGAGCACCTCCTCTACTCCATACGGGAGCTAATGCAATCTTTGACAACTCTGTGACATGCCGAGGGTCCTCAGGCTTTGCTGAGCAGGACCCTGAGGCACAGGTTATTTACATAACTGGTAAGAAGCAGAGGCCGCATTTGAATGCAGCTGTGTTTGAAGTCAATGCCTGGCCTCTTGAACACTACCTCTTAATTAACATTTGTGTTGTCACAAATGATGCAGAACATCTATCTCCCTCCTTTCTCTCCCTCCTTTCCTTCCTTCCCTCCTTTCTCTCCCTTCTTTCCCTCCCTCCCCTTCTCCCTTCTTCTTTCCTTCCTTCCTTCTTTCCCTTCCTCCCTCCCTCCTTTCCCTTCCTCCCTCCTTTCTTTCCCTCCCTCCCTCCTTTCCCTCCCTCCCTCTCTTCCTTCCTCTCTTCCTTCCTCCCTCCCTCCCTCCCTCCCTCCCTTCCTTCCTTCCTTCCTTCCTTCCTTCCTTCCTTCCTTCCTTCCTTCCTTCCTTCCTTCCTTCCGTCCTTCCTTCTTTCCTTTCTTCCTGGGATATTTACTGAGAGCTCACAGTGTTCCAGGCAGGGAGTGATACAGTGTGATTATTGGTGAAAACATTTCTGCTCTGGTAGAACATGCCGAGTAAAGGCACAGACAGATTCAGGAAAAAAAATGTGTCTGGAAGGGGAGATAATGGGGCGTCTTTAGAAGCACGTAGGTTAGAGGCTCTTCCCAGGAATTGAGGGTCTCCATCCCCTGTGATGAACTGGATGGCCCTTGAATGATGAGTGAACTGGGGGGAGAAGGAGCAAAGGGCTGAAGGGTGAGGGTCCAGCATGTTCCCTGTCTTCCTCCCGTGCTGTTTACAGTATAATCTTGCCCTCACGTCCACTGACAGTTCTCAGGACTTCTGCACGCAAAAGCCAAAGGGCCTCCGTCCTTCTGCTTCTGAAAGGTGGCTGAACCGCGCCCCCACCCTTCAGCCCTTTCTAATTTTAAAGCAGTAGCTCCCTTGATTGAAATCTCAATTTGGGAACAGGCCTAGGATTGGCCTGTGGCTCGGAATTTTCACCAATAAGCGGAGTGGGAGGTGGAGAGGCGTCCCTTTAAGCAGCAGGGAAGCAGCCTGGAGAGCTTGAAGCTTCTCTCCCCGGGACCTGAGTGATTATCCCGGCCCGGAGCTGCGCACGGAGCAGCTGCCACAGCCCCGGGAATGTCACCCCCCTTGCGCGGAGCCCCTGCGGGGCCCCCTCTGGCTCCGGGCAGTTGGCGGCCGACGCCCCGCTGGGCTTCCTAGCCGCAGCCGCATCCCCTGTCCCCAGGTCTGCGGCCCCCTCCCCCTTCCCCCCAGATCCCCGCCGGCGGAGGCGCCGCAGCGGCGAGCAATGCAAGGCTGAGCCTGGTAAGTGGCCCCCTATGGCCCGGGCGCACGGAGGGGGCGCTGGGGCGCCGTGGCTCCTGGTTTTCACGACCCTCCCAGGGGAAAGGAGCCTTGAGCTGGGACACTAACCCCTGGTGGTGATGCGCCTTGTTACAGGAGACACTGAGGAGGTCATGAGCTCTAGGCAGGGGACCTAGGGATCATTTTGATCTGTCTGCCAGCCATTGCGCAGCCGCTTTATGGACCAGTAATAGTAATAGTGATACCAGGGGTATTGCGGTGCCTGTACTGGGACGACTTTGGGGGGAAACGTTTGAACTTCTCGGAACTTGGTTTTCAAACACTCATCATTATCTTAGAATTTACTGTCCTCAGATATTGAAAATGCACTTATTGCAAGTGACCTACTTCTTTCTTTCCCTTCCGCGATCAAAACATATTTTCCAGTGTCTTCAGGAAGGTCATCCAAAAATGAAGTACGTCTCCCCACACTCCTTATTGCTTGTCTCCCTAGAACTTTTAATATTCATTTCTCTTCTCCTTGGAAGATACCCAAAATTAAGCAATTCTGGAATCCTTCATGTATTCTCTCCGAATTGGGAGGGGGGTGGTTTGGAAGTGGGGGAAGAGACTCCCTTCTCCTGGCTTTCACCTTCCCTTAGGGGAGTCTATAGGATGGAGAAAGCTTTTGTCTGTGTGTGGCGGGCAGGGGTGGGGGGTGGGGGGTAGTTAATTGGAATCCTTCTCTTCCAAGTTTCCAAATGCACCCTCCGCTTCTGGGAGTTAGGACTTGATGAGGACTGGAAGCCTGCAAATCTAGAATTCCCCAGGCTGCTGAATCTTAGGACATTTTAAAACCAACATAATCCATGGGGCTGGGGGGAGGGGGAGAGGTTTATTGAAAAGATGTCGTCTTAGCTTCCCTCCTCTCTGTCCCCAGTCTTCCCTTGTGTACAACTGAAGCAAGTTGGAAGCCTAATGCATATGGTCAGAGATTTTTTTGTTTTGTTTTTTAAGATGAAGCAGCTGGAAGAAATGCCTTTCAAAACTGGAGTGAAGTCTGATGCGTGAATTGCCAAACTCCATTTCTGCCCGCATTAAAATATTTTGGCTTTTAGTAGACCTCATTTTGCTGGATTGGCCTCTCTCCCCAGTTGTTGAGGTGGTGTGAATCATTTGTATGCTTTGCGTTCCCTGCTTTCTGCAAACAGATGTTTTTATCTGTGCAACTAGTTATATATTGAGAGGGATGGACCCGGCCCTGTATATGTACAGAGTGAACAAACACCGCTTGGGAAGGACGGGGGGCATTTCCTTTCCAAATTGTCAATTGCCAAATCTTCCCAGCCGTTGGGCAATTCAGATAAAGGTGTCAAGTGAGCTGAGCAATGAAGAATTTATATGTGCAGCTAATTCTGCTCGTCCTACAATAAAACATCTTCCCATGGGCCCAAAAGTCGGGTGAAGGGAGGCTTATAAAAATGATCCTATGTTCTTAGTCACTGACTGCCCAGCTCCCCCTGGATTTCTGAGAACCTGCCAGGAGAAACTGTTGACTGAATGGAAGTTTCAAGAAATGCAGAACAGAAATCAGTACAAGCCCTCCTCAAGTGACTCTTATTTCTGTTTGGAGGAAAGGAGCACTTTGTCAGAATAACAAATCATGGCTACTTTTCAAGAGCAGAAAATGGTTCTTGTTCTGAAGGTAGATTCGTTTTGTTTCAAGAGTGTGAATCATTTGGTTTAGGTTTTTTTTTTTTTCTTTTTTGCGGTGGAGGCTTGGAGATGATTAAACGTCCTGTCTGCAGGAAATTACCAGGAGATTTGAGTATTTTCCTGAATCAGCCTCAGATGGTACACAGCTTTGGGTGTAATACAAGAAAGCTGCGTTACCAGGCAGTGTTCCTGCATTGATAACCTCAGCTCCCCGTCTTTCAGGCTTCTCCATCAACAAGCCTTTTCTTTTTTATTTTTGGGGGTTGTGCTTTCATTTAAGAAACTGAAATAACTCTCTCATTCCCTTCATGAGCTTTTTAAGATGGAACTTATTTTTGAGACAGTTTTATTGAGCACACTTCCCCATTGGCCTCCTCCCACCAGCCTCAGCAGGAAAAGCTCTTGGCTGCTTCTCCCAAGATTTCCTCTGAGCCGGGATTGTTATCCTCAGGGACACAGATGTCTCGAGGAAGGAGATGCGCCAAGGTTGGAGCTAGTGCTCACCAATTTGGTGGTGACATTTATGGTCTAGTGTAGAGCTGTGTGCCGAGAAGGCAGAGTGGTTCTGTGTGGAGTTTACCACGAAGTGCATCATGCATCAGCAGTGTGGAAGATGGGCAACTCAAAGACCGGAAGGGACACAATGTGCCGTTTTGTCAAGTTGTGCTTAGAGATCTGTGGTTTTTAATAATTTGGAAAACCAAAGCTCAGAGGTGCAGTGCTCCCCAGGCCATTTTTCATAATCTTTCCTGCAAGGTACCCCCTCCCATTAAGCACTTCCTGGCCACATCATCAATAGGAGAGCTCTGGGTGAATATAAACTCCGTGCACTCTTCCGATGTCAATGAGAGGAAGCAGAAGGAATCGTGTGCTCTTCTGGGCTGCCAGAGCACAGAGTGGTTATCCTTGCTGGAAAAAAAAGAAACTTTATGGAAATTGTAGTGCACGTTTAAAGGCAATGTTCAAACACATGTTTCTCTATTTTTTATTTTCTCAAAATCTAAATGGCAAGGGATTCTTTTTCAGGCTACTTAGCATTTGATTACCATGCAGTTGTTTTGGTGATGTTCTTTTTTGTTCATATCCTGCTGCTCTGCGTGACAAGCAGGGGAAGACTTTTTTTTTTTTTTCCAGAGATTGTATCTGGACATTTTCCAGAACAATGGAAGGTGTCAGGGTGGCAGAGGGAACAGATAGACGCAGGTACTGTGGGACTCAGTGTCTGGGAAAACTCATGAATGATTTCTCTGTAGATTTAGCCCACAGGCCTTTGAGAATGCCTTCATTTTTTTTACTTTTACCAGCCAGCCTGTGTCTGGGAATCATGGCTCTCTCCTCTTCCAAGAAGATGCTAATCCTTAGGGAGTGACTTCACTTATCACATCTTAGAAAATTTACTCCGAACCACGTTTTCTTAAAAACAGCAAAACTGGGACAACTTGATTGGTTGGGAACATTTATTTGCAAAAGGTTCCTAGGTTACTTGTCATTCACCTGGGCTGCTGTAATTACTCATTTTAATGTTTTCAGTAATCAGGGTTCTGTTCAGGCTTCTGAGGATGAGCAAGTATCTGTTAAGTTGGATTTCAAACAATTCCATTTTTGAGCACTTGGCTGTTCAGGCTGGAGGAAAGGTTTCATCTTTGCGTACTGTAAATGGTAATAAACAGAGTGGTAGCTGTTCATTTACTGACACTCTGCCAAGCTCAGACTCATTGTCTTACCAACCTTTCTTAGACTTCACTGCCCATAAGAATACCCTTCAGAGAGTCTGTCTCAGTAGATCTGTGATGGGACCTACGAAATTTGCATTTTAAGAAGCGTCCCAAGCGGGACCTTGGGCTCTGTCTTGGAACACACTTTGCTTTTTCTGTTCATTGTCATTTACGATCCTCACAGTAACCCAAATAAGTTCTCTTACCAGCCCATCTCACAGATAAGGAAGAGTAGGCTCAGAGAGGTTCAGTGACTCCCTGGGGTCACACAGCTCTCAAGGTGCCATGCAGGGGACCTGAAACAGTCCAATTCCATTGTCCATGTGCTCAAGCTTATTTATGCTCATGGTGGTTGGGAAGTCTTCTCATACAAGTTGGACTTAGTGACCCCCCCCCCCCCCGCATCTCTCTCAGCTGATGGCCCCTTCTCTAAGATGCTGGCATTTAGAAGGCACTAGTCATCAGGAACCCTTTTCACACTGTCTGCTGAAGCAGAATTTAGGAAGACTGACTAGAGCTGTAGACGTTAGTGTTAATACTTGAGGAGTGTCCAGCTAATTTGCCCTGAGTTCTCTAACTGCTGAGCCAAGACAAGTCAAGATCAGATTGATTTATCTGTGAGGTGCTTTTAAGTCCCCCAGCTTTTGAAATCTTGAAGGCAGCTCTTTCTCCTTCACCAGGCCCTTTCACAATGCCCTAGGCCACTTCCTGTCATCTATTCATACACTTTCATGGGGTCCTTCCCCGTGACCCCTCATGGTGCACGTGCCCAAGGAGATAGAAGCCTTTTCCTGTTGCCCATGGCATAAGCCCGCCTGAAGTCTCTCTTTTCCCTTTGTATTCTGTATATACTGCCCCCAGTCCGGGTATTCCTGCAGAAAACAAACGCAAAGGAAATATTGTGATTAGGAGAGATAGAGACAAGGAGGAGTCTGACTTAGACCTCTTGCCTAATTCCCCCTTGGCCTGACCTGATTTCCCTTGCCTCTGGGCACACGGACTAGCGCTGATTTATCTTGCTTAATTGCTGCAGGATGGTGATATAGGACAAACCACTTACCCTCATGAGCTTTGCCTCCATTATCTGTAAAATGGAATGTTCATGTCAGCCCTTTCTCCCTTGGGTACAAGTGACGTAACGACCATGGAAGTGCTTTGCGCTTCATTCAAACACATTCTGCAGATGTTCTTATGCTGCCTTTACCAAGTGGCGGTTCCCAGTCCATGTTCTAGGGAGCACCTGTTGGCAAATGGCGCTTCCAAACAAGAAAACAAACAAAAAAACCCAGTTCTACATATATTGGCAAAATGGGACATCCCACCTCTTTTTTTGAGGAATCACAGCTCATAGGATTATATTAAAGGCTCTGAGCCCTGGAGTAGAGAAACCTATTTTGCTGTGCATGTTTCCTGTTGATGTGATCCCAGAACCGCTTTACTGTCCTGCACAATACATTTGGAGGAGCTGCTGTGTTTCCCAGTGTCAGCTCTACTTCTTATTAGTAGCATGTCTTTGGACAAGTCACTTATATCTCTAAACCTTCATTTCCTTCTCTCTGAAATGGGAATAATAATGGCCCCTACCCCACAGAATTTTAAATCAAGCTAAATAAGTTAGGAGATTGCCTTCCACCTGTCAGAAACATTCCTCTGAGACCTCTGGGAGCATCATTTCCTCCCCTTGGCATTCTTTTCTCCCTCCCTCCCTCTCTCTCTCTCTCTCTCTCTCTCTCTCTCTCTCTCTCTCTCTCTCTCGGCTTCTGTACATCCCTCTTGCCATATCTTCCTTCCCTTGCTCTCCTCCACTAGTTCTTTCAACACTGGACGGCTCTTGTCCCACTTCTCCATCCCTTTTATCACTCATTTTGCTTGCTCCCTTGTTTGACATCAGTCCTGGGCTGCCTGTTGTCACATACTGATGACTCCTAAATGGACATGTTCTTCGGCCTACACCTCTCTCCTGAGCTCCAGGCTTAGATATACACCTCTCTTCTTAATGTCTTTATTAGGTGCTAAACAGGCTTCTCAATATGTCCAAGCACAACCCTAGATTTATCCCTCTGCCCAAGCCTCTACCAGGTCATCAGGTGGATGCCCCAGACACGCAGCTGCTGAGCTACATACTTCTGCCATCCTTCCACACACACAAACTCCTTTGTCCAATCCAATAGGAATAAGTCCTTGCAGTGGTACCTCAAAAATAAATTCCACATGGAACATGGGGAAGGGACAGGGAGAAGTCCTTGGTGAAGGGCTTCAGGTAACTTCCTGGGGTTCCGAAGATGCTTCTATCTTGATTAGGGTGCCAGTTTCATGGGTATAGGCAGTTGTCAGAGTTGATCAGACTCTCCGTGTAAAATACACATTTTGCTGTATGTAAATGACACCTCAATGAAAAAAAAATAGGCTAGAAAAAACAACTATCCCAAACGGGACCACTGCTCACCATCTGCGCATACAACTTTAGCCTGCCACCATCATACCTCACCTTGATTACTCAGTAACCTTCCCAAATACCTAGTGTTTCAGAAGCTTACATCAGATTATGTCACTCCCTTATTAGCACCTACCAGCAGCTTCCCATTATGGTAAAGACAAACTCTAAACAATTTAACATGACCTGTGAGATCCCCACACCCACCCCAGCAATGCCCATACAAACCTGTCTCGGTACGGACATCTCCCTCCCCCAACCACTAACGTCTGTGCGCCAGTCATACTAGCCCTTTAACACCCCAACCTCCTGCCTGCCCCTGGGCCTTTGTACTTGCTATTTGTTCTACTCAGAATGCTCTAGAACTCTTCCTGGCTGGCAGCTTCTCATCCTTGACCTTCTCAGCTTAAATGTTATTCTACCAAGAGGACCCCCCGCACCTGCCTTTGCTTCACCACCCCCGATACCCATACACTGCATTTTTCTCTGCCATGTTAACCTTATTAATTTTTGTCCAAGCCACTTCTCAAGATAGAAGTATTTGTTTTTCACTGTGCTGTCTGCCTCCCCCTTCTGAATGGCAGGGACTGTGTCATTCAGTTCACATCTTCCGTACACAGAACTGCGACCCAGTAGGGGTCACTAAGTTGAATGACAGTCACCTAGCTTAGTGTCTGATGTAGCAACTTCAAGAAAATTGTTAGCTAATCATCAGGTTTAAAGGTCTGTTTTTATTACTCTTCTCCTTTTCTTGTCTCTCTCTTTTCCTTCTTGGGGATGGGAAGAGTTATGTGCTTTGTGACCCCCACTAAATCCACGTATTTCATGTTTCTGACCCTTTGTTTTGTTTTGTTTAATTATAAAACGAGGTCAGTGATAGCTGCCCTTTGTAGAGGTCTATAAACTCTTTGGAGGAAGGTGTTATCACAGTAGGAGTGAGGGATTAGTGTTTTATCACCTTTTAAAAGTTGTCCCCACAGCTAATGGTTTTCTTTGAAGACCCGGAGCTCTCCTGCTGAGGAAACCTTAGCAGATCAGCCGCTGCTCTGGGAATGCTACTTGAGATGCAGAGGTTTTTAAGATGTACTGAAACTCCCACAGATGGCTTTGGAACTCAGAGGGCAGTAAACATGGGTATATCTTAATCTGTTGGAGAAAATCTTGCCCAGAGAACAAGGTTACACTGGATGGTATAGTGCCCCAAACTTCCTCCCCTCCCTGTTTGCAAAGACTCTCACTCAACATCATCACTGGGGTACTTGTCTAATAATCAGACAGAGGATTATATATTCTAGATAAGAGTGAAAATCAACAAGGATTGGGATGAGGGTGTCCTACCCTGAGTAGGAAGACAGTGATACCAGCATGTTTGGAAACCCACTAGCTGTGGTTTATTTGCACTGTTGATCCAGTCACTAGAACAGCATGAGTGCAGAGGACTTATTTGCTTGGAGCTCTGGTCGGAAGCATTAAAGGGCCCTTTCAGAGCTCAGCGGGCAGTGCTGTGATTGATGAGTAATGTGCACCATGCGTGGGCAAGAATCATCTTTGGTCCTGGCCATAAAGAATGAGATGGTTAGATTTGGAAGGTCCCAAGGAGATTATCCAGTCCAACTCTCTTGACCTGGTTAGTACTAAGCTGTGTTTTGGGGGCTTTAGAAAAATAATCATGAGCTTGGCAAAGTAATAACCTTTCACTTTTTAGGCCTTTGTTCCCCTCGTGGGTCTCATCAGTGCTCTCTGCATGGTACACTGCAGTACTTGCTAGGAATGTTTGGTGGGATCCTCCAGTCAAGTTTGGGAAATTCCCTATTACCGTATCCCTTCTATACCACATGTGCGGCACAGGAAACCTAGGAAAGGTCCCAAGAAGTTCACATAGAAAGAAACCAATCTACCTTGTTTCCCAAATATGCATGATCCCAGGATGCTTTTCAGGGACACCTGTCGCCACCCAGTAGAATACCGTCTTGAGATGATGCCACATGACGTTAGGTGACATTGAGGGAGTGTATTCGTTTCCTAGGCCTACTGTATCCAAGTGTCATTCATTTGGTATCTTTTAGCAAAGGAGATGTGCTCTTTCACAGTTTTGGGTGCCAGCGGTTTGAAAATCAAGGTGTGAAAAGAGCCCTATTCCTTCCAGAAGCTCTGGTAGGTATTGGTGCCTATAAGCAATCCTTGTTATTTCTTGGCTTGTGGGAATATCACTCCCAGTACCTGCCTCTGTCTTCACAGGGCCTTCTCTCTGTCCTCTCTCTTTGCTTTCTCTCCCTCTCTCTCTCTCTCTCTGTATGTTAAATCTCCCCCTCTCTTTCTCTTATCAGTATACTTACAATGACATTTAGGTTCACCCAGATAATCCAGAAGACTCTTCTCATTTCAAACTCCATGATTTTATCTGTAGGGACCCTTTTCTGAAATAAGATAATATTTACAGGTTCCAGGATTTAGGATCTGGATGTATCTTGGCGGGGTCATTTTTCATCCATGCACAAGGACTCAAGGACATTTGAGACAAGAGTCAGGAGACCTGGATCAAGTCCTTGCTCTCCCGAGAACTTCACCCTCCCCCTCGCCCCCACAGCTACATGGGGAAGGAGTTAGAATGCTTAGATCAGGAGACAGGGACCGTTTCTTTACCCTTGAAAACCTCAGTTGCCTCCACTATTACATGGGAAGTAATTGGGCATACTTCATAGATGGGGTTCTTAAAAAGATTAAATGAGGTAGGACACCTGGGTGGTGCAGTCAATTAAGCATCAGACTTTGGCTCAAGTCATGATCTGTGCTGACAGCAGAGAACTTGCTTCAAATCCTGTGTCCCCACTCACTCTCTGCCCCTCCCCCTCTCTCTCGCATGCATGTGTTCTTACTCTCTCTCAAAGATAAACTTTTAAAACAAACAAAAACAAAACAAAAAAGAGTAAATGAGGTAATTCTTACAGTGTGTTTGGCACAGGTAAGTGCTTTTAATTTATTACTCTAATTACATGTTTTTACTATTGCTGCTGTTTCTACCACTCTTACCGTGTTCCTTCTTTTTGAACTTTATTGTCATGTGAGATAATAGAGACCGCTTCATTGCACCAAATATCCACATTCCTTTTAGAACTAGTGGATGGTTCTGAATCTCTCAAAGGCCTCATTATATGTTTTAAATCTTTTGATTCACCCAAGAAGGTGAACATAGAAATTCATCTCAGAGAGATTTGATAAACTAAGCACACCCATGTCACTAGCACCTACCAGTGTCCCAGAGCCCCTTCTGTGCCCCTCTTCAGGCTTTGAACACCCACCATTATCCTTACTTTTAGCATCACAGAGTCATCCTGTTCTTCTGTCGTCTAGAAACAGAACCCTACAATTGGCACTCTTTTGTATCTGGCTTCTTTTGCTCAACATTTCGTTTGTGAGAGTCCATCATTCTATTTTACGGAGTTGGGGATCATTAGTTTCACTTGTTTACTATTCGTTCTTAAGTAGATCACAGTGTATCCATGTCATTGTTGGTGGGTGTTTGGTTAGTTTCTAGGCAGAAGCTATTACAAAGAGTATTATAATGGTCCATTGAGTACATATCCTTTTGGGGAATATATAATGCTGGAACACAATCCACAGTACTTTACATGTAGAAATCTTTCCCTGTGCCCCTGTTTCAGATGCTTTTGCAACATGGAGAGCATCTCATAACCAACGGTCATGGCCGCTTTGAAGGAACCATTCTCCTTCCCCCGCTACTCCTCAGCCTCCTAAACTGTTGGCCAAGCCTACATTTCCAGCCTAGATTTCCTGATATCTTTTGAACCACCACACAGTCCAGAATACTCTTCCCCTGGCCTGCTTTCTAGTGGGCTGGAACCAAATGTGGGAATTTCAAAGCAGTCAGTTAACACTCAACCAGGGACACATCTCCACCTCCTGGCATCCCACTCAGTGCTACCCCATTCATTTACCCACGCCCCCACTGCCAGTGCGAAGTCCATCCCGTCCTCACTGACAGGCTTAAGGAGAGACGAGACAGGTTACAAACACTCGAGACCTCCGCTGATGCAGTCCCTCACACCCATTTCATAATCCCAAGCCTGGCATTTGAAACAACCCAAACTGTCTTCTAGATTAGAGCATGTGTCCATCTGAAGGTTGGGGGCAGATGGGTAGAGGGAAGAGTCGGCACAGTCTGGTGGATGATGTGGGCATGAGCCAGAAACTTGGCATCATTGCCGACAAAGGGTGGGAGCTGCTGGTTTGATTCAGCCATATAATTTCCCTTTTGTTGGGGAAGGTGCGAACTTATGCTTCAACTGTTCCTGATGTTATGTGCCTGAGAGATTCGTCCTAGATCCCCGAATTGAGTTTGATTATGGATGAAGTGTTACTACCATCTGGTGAATGGTAGAATCCTATTTGTGCCTTTGCCTCAGGTTGTGTTAATTTGTGCCGGGTTACCCATGTCAAATCTGGAATTAGCTGGAGACCTAGAGGATGGATATTAGGCATGGGGACTGTCCAGAGAGATCTAAATGAAATCAGGCTAATCCTGTTGCTTTGTCTTCTCCGTGTTGTCCCTTTTTGTGATAGGTGGTCTTAAAATAGGTCTGTGAAAGGTGGAGTGGGGAGGGAGACATGGAAAACAATATATTGTTATTGTCTTTGTCATGTTCTAGGGCTTATTTTTTATAGCCCAATGACCAAAAAGTGGGAAGGAAAGTGGGGCTCCTTGGGAAGGGAGAGGTTGACTCTGGAAGATTTCTTATCTGTTAAAGTCAAAAAATTGAGCCATACTTTTCTATAGGATTATCATCTCTCATAAAAATGAACAAATGATTGAGAAACTTCTCTTCCAGCCTCCTCTAGAGATTTAATTACGATGATAGCTGTCCTTTATTAAGTCTTTGAAAAATATGACCAGCAGCGTCCTAGGTCTCTGTCGTGAGTCAACAGACTTTTTTTTGGTAAAGGGCCAGACAGTAAATATTTTAGGTTTTGCAAGTAAAAAAATATTAGGGACAGTATGTAGGTACTTACATAATGTCAGAACAGATTTCCACAAAATTTTTATTGATAAAATTCACAATGTAATGGTAATCATTGAGAGGGATGTTTTCCATTGTACAGGTCTTCTAATGAGAAGAATGGAATTCTTTTTTTTGAGGATGTGGGGATAGCATTACAGTTCCCTCTCATGAAACTGATTGCAAATGTTTATCTCAGGAAATCACTTTCACTGATGGGCCCTATAAAAGCAGGTACCAGGATTTGGCCTGCAGGCCAGAGTTTCATTTACATTTTTGCTAAGCTTTATGTATCAGTAATGATTAAGTTGGGCCACCTAGGACAGAGAAAAACTTAACAATGGCATAGACACATTATGCTGTAAACAAAGTTTAGAGGTGACTCGGAGGGCTGATCTGGCAGTTTCCCTGTGTCATAGTAACCTAGGTTTATTTTAACTGCCCTGCCAGCCTCAGCATATGGCTTCTGTCCTCAAAATCACCTCCTGATACCAGCCGCTGCCAGCACATTTGCATTTCAGTAAGCAAGAAGAAAGCGAGTAGGGAATGCACATCTCCTCTTTTTTTAGGAAACCTCTCAAAGCGCCAACCCCTCCCACCATGGTCTCATTGGCAGAATGCGGCCCCCGTGATCATACATCTCTGCCGAAGAAGTTGCCTATGCTGGGTCTCAGTGGGCTGAGAGAACAGTTGGACTCTTCACTACCGAGGGAGCAGGAGAGAAGTTAGGATCGTAACTAGAGTTCTCTGCCATATGTAACAGGGACAGAAGATGAGCTTTGGAGAGATGTCCATCTTCCCCAAGGCCATGAGGTAGCAGATTGGGATTTGAACCAGGTCTGCCTAAGCCAAAGTCTTCTGTCCCTCTCCCTGCGTCTACCCTTAAGCATTGTTGGGAGGTCTATGTGCATAACATTAGGAATGAGGTGACGAGTGATCTCTTTGTATCCTTGCTTCTTCCAAAGGTGTTCCCCAAGTACATGTAGGGAGGGATGATGACCATTATCCTTCAGCAGAGGGTTCTTTAAATGCTGGACCAGGGCACAGGGCTGTGGTTGAAGCCTAAATGAGACCTCCTACTTCCCCCTACACACTAATGCAAACCTTGAGATACTTACCAGACCTTTTCTGCAATCAAATAGAATGGGAAGCAAATATAGTGGCCAACAAGCTTGGGCACGCAGAGAGAAAGACAGCAGGCCTTGTCATAAGCCCCCATTTACCTACCCAGCTGGATTGGATGCAAGGACATAGGAGCAAGGAAACAGTACCTGGGCGTGTGGCCTTTTAAACTGATCCTACTCACTACAATGGCTTGGCATTTAGCCAGCTTGGCCCACAACTTCTTATCATGCTTGGGAAGTGGTGCAAAGGTGGATATGAGGTCTCAGGTTCCTTTTGCTTACTACATATACAACATACTTCTACATATTCCATGTACGTGGGCAGAATCTGAAAGCTCATACCTGTATATATGTCTACATGTGTGTATATGAATAATCTAGTTATAGGTTCAGCTATCAGACCATCTGCGTGCTTGCTAAGAACCAGACGATTTAACTCCGGTAATCTCACTGTATCCTTTGGAGGTACCATTGTCATCTCCGTGTTAAGGACAAGTCAGAACAGTGTTGAGAGAGTAAGTCAGTTGTTCAGGACTGCAGGGCTGTACGTGGCAAACCCAGGCACGCAGACTTGAGCCCTCAGTTGGAACTCTCCTGCTTTTGACAATAATACTTCAGTTACCCTGTAAGAGAAAAGCTGTGGGATTACCACAGAAGGAATGATTTAATTTTGACTTAGGGGGAGAAACAGGCAAAGTTCCCAAGAGGTGGTAACATTTGGGCTGGACTCTGTGAGTAGGGACATGTGGATGGGAAGAAGGAAATCCACTGATACAGATTCTTATTGGTTAAACGTCTTCGACAATCTACTGTAATAATAAGTAACTAGTCCTGGCTAGTGAGGAGGTGAGAAATGGATTCGGGATCCATCTCGTGTGTCACGTTGGGGGTCAGGAGCAAAGCTTCTTGCTAGGAGATGACTTGGGCTGCACTTCAATGGTCTCGTATTGAATTGTCTGTTCCTCTTTCTCCTGTATTCAGGACTTTGGTTTGTCTAAACTGGGCTGTGTGATAATGCGAAGGAATAAAGCTCATAAATAAAAGAGGAGGAGAAAGTAGGCTTTAGTAATGAGGCTCTTGCTTCATCACATCAGCAAGCTAAGGGAAGCACCATTAAATATTTATTCAGTTGTTGCATTAACATTTTCACTGTGCCTACTGTGGACACTAAAACTCTCTGGAGAGTGCAGTTGTCTGCCACCAAACAAGGGAAGGGAACCATGGCTGAGCCAAACCCCCCACCTCTATGATTACAGACTTCCATCTCTCTGAGGGGCCCTAGGAGACCGCATTAACAATCACCCGTTGCCCAAGGAGACTTTGTTGAAGTTGAAGACAGAGACAGTGCACAGGCATGGACAGAGCATCACAGACACGCTACCTTGAACCGCCTCTTGTGAGATCAGCCAGCAGCAGGTCCTGTGCACGTTCCAAGCTGCCCTGTGATTTTTTTTCTCAAGGCCACTATTTCTCAAAAGTTTTATTTATGATTAGTTTAATTATGATAAACCCTGGTAAGATGCAGACCCTTGGTTCTTCTCTTTTTTTCTCTCTTCTTAGTTTAAAAAAGTTCTTTAAATGGGGCCATGTTTCATGGGGTGAGAGAGTACAGACTGCGTCAGCAGACCGAGAGCCTGTCTTGTGGTCACCTTCCAAATAAGGCTTGCCGTAGGTATTCCAGCCGCCAGAAAGTCCTGAGCTGGTCAAGGAGTCAATTATTATGCATTAAAAAGCAATTCATCATCGAAGGTAGTGAACTCTTGTGTTATTTTTAGGTCAGCCTTTTAATTTATGTGGCATGCAGGAACAAGGTTTCTCACGTGAACTTGTGGAGGGTTCATGGGATCACCAGGGTCGGAGGGAGAGAGACCAGCGGCGGGTCTCCGAACAACTTTGTGATGATCCCATAGTTGATGAGTCTTTAACAAGGACTTTGGAGTCAGACAGCAGTTCACATCCCAGCTCTGCCCCTTCTCACTTGTATGATGTGAAGCAGGTCACTCAGGCCACATAAGTGTCCATGGCTTTGCCTGTGAAATGGACTAATTGTGGTAGGTGCCTCAATGGATTGCTCCGAGGACACAATGAGATAACGCGCCTAAAGCCATCAGGACAATACTTGGGAGGCAGCCATCACTTGGTAAGGGGTAGCTGTTGTTATTATTTCTTAAACTTTTAACTCTCACTCAGGACTTTCTAGCCCTTGAGACTTCCTGTAAGACCGGGTGAGAGGTGAATCTCGGGTCATTCAATCATGGACATTCAGAAAGGGAAGGTACCAGGAGAAGATCATCGAATCTGGAGTCAGTGAAGGATAGCACTCTAGCTGCATCCAGCCTGCGGTCTTTACATTCTTTTAATTTTAATGTTTTCAGGAATAGAGTTGAGTGACTTATCACTTGCATGTAACACCCAGGGCTCATCCCAACAAGTGCCCTCCTTAATGCCCCTCACTTGTTTAGCCCTTCCCTCCACCCAACACCCTTCCAGCAACCCTCAGTTCTCTTATGGTTGCCCCCCTCTCTGTTTTTATCTTGTTATTGCTTCCCTTCCCTTGTGTTCATCTTTTCTGTTCCTTACATTCCACATATGAGTGAAATCATATATTTGTCTTTCTCTGACCTATTTCGCTTAGCATAATACACTCTAGTTCCATCCACATTGTTGGAAATGGCAAGATTTACTTCTTTTTGATCACTGAATAATATTCCATTGTATATACACACCACGTTGTCTTTATCCATTCATTAGTTTATCAGCCTACAGGCTTTTTTTGTGCATAATTTTATCAGGATGCATCATGCCCATTCATTTATGTTTTCTCTGTTTCTATGGCTTTTCTCATACTTCAAGAGCAGACTTGAATAGTTATGACAGAGATGATATAAACTACATGGCCTTCAAAGCCTATAAAAGATTTACTCTCTAGGGGTGCCTGAATGGCTCAATCGGTTGAGCATCTGACATTGGCTCAGGTCATGATCTCATTGTTCGTGAGTTTGAACCCTGTGTCAGTCTCTATGCTGACAGCTCAGAGCCTGGAGCCTGCTTCAGATTCTGTGTTCCCCTTCTGTCTGCCCCTCCCTTGCTCATGCTCTGTCTCTCTCTTTCTCTCAATAATAAATAAACATTAAAAAAAATTTTTTTAAGTTACTCTTTAACCCTCTGTACAACAGGTTTGTTAATCCTTGACCTAATTCACTGAGGGTTTTCCCCTAAGAAAACCAAGGCCCCAAGGATTGAAGGGTCTTAAAGGGATACACGGCCAAGTCTTTATCACAAGCCCCCTGACTGCTTACATGTCATTGTGTGTCCTGGCTCCTGGCTTGGCTGGGAAGGGGTATGTGAAGCAGCGGGCAAGGCTCGTGCCACTGGTGTCTTGAAAACCATAGCGGAAGTGCTCTTGACTGGCAAACAGACCAGTTCCGCCATTGAGGAAACCACTTCTTCGTGGTAAAAGGATCAACCCACCTTTCTATTCCTCATGTCAGCTGAAGGAGTTACAATCCCACACCCAGTTCTCTCCACCCAGTCAACCAGTTGTGGGGTAAGATTGGGGGAGGGGGATGCTTCCCTAGGACCCCTCTAGCATGTGGTAGACCTGGCTGGGCACAGTCAGTGGTGACCAAGTATGACATTTCCTGAAAGAGGAAGCCTGTGGGGGAAGTAATTTTCATAGGCTTTTGGCTTCAGAGGCTCTCTGTATGCTTATTGCCTCCTCTTTTATCATGTTGTTAAGTTTCCTATTTCAAGTGCTTCATTTAATTCTTCCAATAGCCTTAGAAGATAGGAAACTGTTGTGACCCTCATTTTACAGAGGAGGAAGTGGAAGGTCTGAGTGGTTCAGCAATTTGTTTAAGATCCCGAGCAGTGGTGGAGCCGAGGGCCTGACTGAGGTCTGTCAGATTCCAAAGAATAGAAGGCACGTGTTAGAGGTGAGGGAAGACCAGTAGCATAGATGTAGACTATGCTTATTACCTTTATTTTTTTTAAAGAGCATCTTGGGTTGATTCACATACATTCTTAATCCCTTTGCAACAACGTCTTCAGTGTATTCCATTAAAATGTGAATTTACCCGTAGGAACATCTGACCAGAAAAGCAACAAATCATGTCTGCGTCCAAAGTGGAAAGAGATCCCTGTCCTTGGATGGTTCATCAGAGGAGGGGGATATGTCTGTTGTGTGCATTGATGTGTCCCCAGAGCCTAGAAAAGGGCCTGGCATGCATTAGGAGCTTAGTAAATATTTGTGGTATATTGGACAAAGTAGAATTCAAGATGTGAAATGTTATTAGCTCAGTCACCAAATGTAACTGGGCTGCTCTGCTCAAAGGCAGATTCAATATGGGTAAAGGGCCCAAGAGACAGACTTGGAAATTGAAAGCTTCAGACTTGAAGATCTGAATGAGCAGCAGTGAGTAACACACACCCCGATGTAGGCAAGTCCCTGATTTCTGACCCTTCCTTGTAATTTTCAGCCTTGGGTCCAAAATGGACTGTCTGCCTCTTAACAGAAACGTTAAGGAGTATCTTATGATTGCTGCACTCTCTCCAGAGAAAGTGTGCTGAATATCAACTTGGAGGAAGTAATGCGTGCTGACACTGGGAATGTGTCCCAGGCAGGGGGACCAGCAGATACAGAGGCATGCCTGGGGTGTTAAGGAACAGTAAGGAGGAGGACCTTGGGCCTAGAGCTGGAGTGGATGAGCAGGGAAGAGGGGAGATGACAGAGCATGTAAGACCTTGCTGGCCTGGCAAAGGACCAGTTTTCACTCCATGCTAGAAGGGAAGCCCATACAGGGCTTCACACAGTACAGTAAATGAGACTGCCCTGGGATGCCAAGTTCAGAATTTAAGTCAAAGCAGTAGAAGCCAAGAAGGAATTTATTGGCTCTTGGGTATTCTGAGGGGTGGACTTTATTTCAGGGTCTGTTGAGTGTGTGTTTTGTACGGCGTCCTAAAGGACTCGCTTCTCTCGCATCTGTGCTGCTTTGTATCAGCTTCATTTCCAGGTAGGCTTTCTCCATTCTTCACCAGAGATACCATTGGAAGCTCCAAACTTAAGAGTGCCAAGATATGAAGATATGGGGGCACCTGAGTGGCTCAGTCAGTTAAGTGTCTGACTTCAGCTCAGGTCATGATCTCACAACTCATGGGTTTGGGCCCCGTGTCAGGCTCTGTGCTGACAGCTCAGAGCCTAGAACCTACTTTGGATTCTGTCTCCTTCTCTCTCTGCCCCTCCCCCCTTGTACTCTGTCTCTCTGTCTCTCAAAAATAAATAAATGTAAAAAAAATTTTTTAAAGAAAAAAACAAGTGCCAAGATATGAGGAGCACAGCTTTCACATTCCTCCAGTGTCCTTACCAGTGCCCTTCCCATGAAAAAAATACCAATCGGCCCCATTGTGCTGACATACATTCTCATGGACTAATCAAGGGGAGGGGAGAGTAGTGTGGGATGCTCTGGTTAGTTGATTTGGGTCCTCTGCCCACCTACAAGGCAAGGTAAACTTGGTCTCTCTCTAGTCCTTTGGTTCCCCGTGTGGTCTACCCCTCCCTCACAGGGATATTTGCCCATGTCAGAAAATACGAATCATAGAGAAACCTCGTATAGCCCCATGAGGATATAGCTCCCCAAGGAGAGCTTGTAATGCAGGCCCAGGAATGGCCTGGCTCTCATAGCCTCCATAAAACCTGCTGATGGGTAATGCTATGGTTGAGAAATAAGATCAGTGTTTCCTTTGGTGGTGAAGGGGAAGGAAGCAGTAGTAGCATTTGAAATCCTGGGTTCCCTCTTACCTCTCTTCTCAAGAGTTTTCAGGCTTTGGGCAAGTCATTAAGCTTCTGTTTCTTCTTCTGAAAAATAGGTGGAAAAGACTGGATCTAATCATATGTCTGGAAGGGTTGAATTGAAGCTTCATGTGAAAGTAATTTATAAACTGATAAGCTACCCAAGCAATGCATGCAAGAGATAACCTATGTGTGCAGGGTGCTCTGCTCCCCATTACATGTTCCACAAAAGAGTCTCAACCCTCAAGAAGCATCCATTATAGTGTGGGTGATAGGAACACACTTATAGTACAAGACAGCAAGTAGAAAAGTGTGCCCCAAAAGCCAGAGGGATTCAGACTTGGACAACAGAATATTCTGGGGGTGCTCCGAGCTATAGCAATGAGCTGTATAAGGCCCAAGAAAAAGAGCTGTGTAGTCTTCAAGGCATTTTCTATGTAACTTCTCTCCTTTTAGGAGCTGAGCCTTGCAGTGACAAACGGTTGGTTGTGTGGTTTATTGACAAGTAATAATCTTTCACATTGAGCCTCCATTTGACAAGACTATGACTGTCCTGCAGTTAATGCAGCTGCTTTTGTTTTGTTTTTTTTTAGATTGTTAATGTATGTATTTTCCTTTATGGAAGGGCCAAGGATTGTCAGAGCAGGAAAGGTAGTTAATCATATTGAGGAAATATTTGATAAATTGTACATCACAGGAGTTGGTTGTTCTTTTTTTAAATTTTTTGTTAACGTTTATTCATTCTTTTTATTTTTTTTATTTTGATATTTTATTTTTTAATAGTTTATTGTCAAATTGGTTTCCATATAACACCCAGTGCTTCTCCCCACAAGTGCCCCCCACCATCACCCCCTCCCTCCCCCTTCCCCTGCAGTCCATGGTTCGTTTTCAGTATTCAGTAGTCACCCTTGATCTGTGTCCCTCACTCTTCCCCACTCTCTTTCCCCCTTCCTCTCCCCATGGTCCCCTGCCAGGTCTCTCTTGTTAGACCTATGAGTGCAAACATATGGTATCTGTCCTTCTCTGTCTGACTTATTTCGCTTAGCATGACACCCTCAAAGTCCATCCACTTTGCTACAAATGGCCATATTTCATTCTTCCTCATTGCCATATAGTACTCCATTGTGTATATATACCACATCTTCTTGATCCATTCATTCTTGAGAGAGAAAGAGAGACCAGGCATGAGCGGAGGAAGGGCAGAGAGAGAGGAAGACACAGAATCCAAAGCAGGCTCCAGGCTCTGAGCTGTCAGCAACAGAGACTGACGCAGGACTCAAACCCGTGAACTGTGAGATCATGACCTAAGCCGAAGTTGGATACCTAACCAACTGAACCACCCAGGCGCCCCCACAGGAGTTTATTACCTTAAATCACAGTTTTAAATTACAGCTTGAATTTGCAGAATCCCCTTTAAGAGTTAAATCCTCAGCATATTTTTTAAGCTTCCCTTAGGTTGTGTTACTAGCCAAGGTATTGTGTGACCATGGTTTCTATGGAATCTACTGTTATTGTTTAATTCCCTTTTCTAAGAGTCCATCCATCAGATTAAAAGATTTGCCACATCTTGCAACAGGGAGTAATGTGAGGGGTGCCTTTTTAAAAGGGGCGATACATTATCAAATGGAGGGACATAGTTTTCCAGCTGGATTTGTCTCACTGGCTTTACCTCTCGCTCGCTAGATGTGAATGGTGATTGATCTGTGGTTCAAGTCACCACCTGCCTGAGAGCCAGAGCGGTTGACCTCTTGCTGTTCGCGTGGCAGACTTTAATTATTAGCCTGCAACTTATAATCACATGCTGTTGCACGTTAATTAACTCTCCTTGGTCCTTTCTGATTGGGAAGTTATTGGGGAAGAGAGGCAATTTCCTTTTGGAGTTGACTGGAAGGGTTTCCTCCCCCCCCCCCTAATTATTTGCCATTTGCCCATTATTGAATGCTTTCCTTGAAATGAATAAGGAAGACTGAAGAGGAGTTACGTGAAACAGGTTTCTGCCAAGACAGATCATTAGCAAGAAGTTAGTGGGAATGACTCATGAAAATTAACTGATGTTAAGTGAATTATTTCTAATGTGCATTTTAATTTTTATCTGGTGAGATGGTGGGCTGCCTTTTTAAAAAAAGAAGTACTAAGTGCTCAGCTTTCTATTGCAAAAAAATGTTCTGAGAGTAAAGTTTCAGTTACATAAGTTTTATAGAGGATGGGCTTTAAAGTTTTATGGGTTGGGGCATGCAGACTGTGGGAGGGCTGTCCGTGTTTCCTGACCCAACTAATGAAGGGACAGCTGATTTCTCAGCTGGGGATAAGCTGGTGGAAAACAGTCCGGACCCAAAGTCACTTTGATCTCAAAATTATTTTATATAGCCGCTTGTGTTTCAGGCCCATTAGAAAATGAAATTCCATGCTGTAAAGCCTAATTAAATTAATTTTCTTCATTAAGAATCAATTTGAGTTGTCAGCTCACTGGTATCCCACACCCGAAGACCTGTCTGTTGTGAAAGTCTGTGTCTCATCACATTGCTAAAGAAACTTGAGGAGGAAAACCGTTAATTCTATGCTTTGTCATGATCGTGGTCCGAGTCACTTTAATTAGGACTCACAGTACTTGGTCCAAGTACTCCTCCCTTTGAAACCGTGTTGGTGTCGTAATAAGTGAGGGAAAGAACTTTGTGCCTTGCTCCTAATTGCTGCAGAATTTTGCATAGCTAAACAATGGAATCAAAAGAACCCACCTACAATTCTGGAGGTGATATATGATGCAAGACAAAAGGATTGCAAAATAAAATGTCTTTGTCCCTTGAGAATAATAGTCATTTGAGAGTGTTACTCTTTTAAAATCAGAATGCTTAAAGGTAATCTGTAGCCTATAAATACCTGGCAAGATAATATAAATAGGATGGTGCTACTTCAGAAAGAACCTCACTTGTGTCTTCCTTGCACATGAAAATGTATGCATAGTAATAGCAGCAATTATTAAACTGTATTTTAGGAGCTTTCTGTTCAAATGAGGAAAGAAATATTATACAGATCATTCAAAGGTAGCATCTGATGAAGGAACCTGGCCTTCTGGAGAATTCTGT
The DNA here is from genome assembly GCF_006229205.1 of Suricata suricatta. Lineage (NCBI taxonomy): Eukaryota > Metazoa > Chordata > Mammalia > Carnivora > Herpestidae > Suricata > Suricata suricatta. The sequence goes on along the minus strand of NC_043711.1, from coordinate 30,934,284 downwards.
CCTGGAAACTGACCAATAGAGAGGCCCGCATTCTAGGTGTGGCCCTGCCGGCTACAGCTAGCTGGGATTGTGGCTTCAGACATGTCACATGGCCTGCTTTGGTTTCAGGAATGTCACCTACACAATGAGATGTTCAAATACGTGATCCCATGTAATAGGAATTTGGAAAACTTCACATCGGCCCATGAAGACCTCCCTGTGGAGAAGTATATTGGTAAACCTGGGAATGAACCTTGTGGATAGGATAGTCCCCTCCTTCTCTGGATTCCTCCCTGGTTCATGGGCAGGACAGTCTGGGGAAACCTGAGATCTTTGTGAAGCACTTTTATACCAGGGACTTGATTGGAACAAAGGCAGGGGTGTCACCTGGGCAAGTAAGACCTCACTTACTCACCCCCAGTTTGGCTGTGAACCAGCTCCGACTCTGCCTCTTATGTTTAAGCCTCAAACTTAGTGGTCCTCATTGTGTGATCCCCAGATGAGCAGGTTACGCCTTACCCATCACATGGGAACTTGTTCGAACTGCAAAATCGTAGGCTCCACCCATCCCAAACCCACTGACAGGTGGAAACTCTGGGTGTCGGGCCCCACAGTCTCTATTTAACCAGCCCTCCATGTGATTCTCATGCACATTAAAACTTCAAAACCACGATATAGCTGAACCCAGACCATAGGCCTTATCACATGGAGACGCAAGAAGATCAAAAAGAGAGAAAAGAGAATTTTATTCTCATGTTCAAAGTGGAGGAGGTGGGACTGGGAGTTGGGTTAGCATTACCTGAGATGATGAGCTCTGGGTTTTTTTAATTTATTGTCTTGTAAGTGTATTTATTTATTTTGAGAGAAGGAGAGGGAGAGAGCACACATGAGCCAGAGAGGGGCAGAGAGAGCGAGAAACTCCCAAGCAGACTCCAAGCTGCCGGTGCAGAGCCCAATGCAGGGCTCCCCATCTGATGAACCGGGAGATCATGACCTGAGCGAAAATCGAGAACCAGATTCTGAACTGTCTCAGTCCCCCAGGCGCCCCCAGAGCTCTGTTTTTAATAGCATCACCAAGATCCCTGGGATAAAATTTTTAAAAGACCACTGCAGCTGTGAGGTTTTCTAAGGAAACAGAGTATATACAGGAAGGATTTGATTTTTAATCATATTTAGGAGAGACCAGACTGACAGGAAAAGTCTCAGTTAATAGTCTTTAAAAAGAAAGTCATCTTTGCAGAAGTACCTGGGCCATTGGCCAAATGGAGAGCACACAGTGATTCACACATCTGGTCCTTTCACTCCCACTTTCAAGTGCCATACCTGAAGTCTGTGAGGCCAAATTTGGGTTTCAAGCTGTAGAACCTTCAGCTAGAGAATTCTTAGCTGCCAGTTACACTGGCTTGGAAACCTCAGAAGTCATCCATTCGTCCCTAAGAAGACTCTCCCCCATGGCTCCCTCCCTGGATTTCAGTGATTGGCTTGGTCAAAGGACTAGTTTTATCACCGAGTCAAAAGGGCAGAATTGCTCAATGCATCCTCCTAAAGTCGGCTTGAACACATCTCACCTCTTCAAGGTTCTCATTTTTCTTTAAGATCGTCTGTTAGTAAGAGCATTGAGTCTGATTCTAAATAGGGGCTGCAATGGGCATGTAGAGCGTGGATTTCCAAGTACTCTGATGGCTCTAAAAGTAGAAGGATGCTGGTAGGAAACGAGAGCCACTAGCTTTGATGACAGAGAATTTTAATTCATTTCCCCCCAGATTTTTCCAGACTGCAAAACCCAGTAGACCCTAGAGGCAGGTCTTTTCCTTACCTCCCCATCCAACCCTTTTTGTGGTGGAACTCTGTGATACTAGAATTTTTGGCAGGACATTTTAAGGGAATATGGCCCTTAACCTCTTATTACTATAAACTTACCCCATTGACACAGGTGACTAAAAAACCTAACTCTACATCCTTCAGGCACTAAATCAATGTACATCTTTGACTGCAAAAGTAACTTACACACATTGATCAAAATCTGACGGCCCAATTTTGAGACACGCAGGGTACACTGTTGTATGCCGTGACATTCTGGCTGAGAACCATTAGTCTAATGACTATGTTATTAGATCATGTGTGTGTATTTTGTATGCAAGTATATCTTTCTATTTTGAGCTATGATGTGCTTGAGTAAAGGGCTGTGCCTTATTCTTCCTGTATCCTAGTGACCAAATGAAGCCTAAATCATACTAACCTGTGGTGTGTTCAAGGAATGTCTGAATTTACCAGTACTCGTTTGTTCTCTCTCTCTCTCTCTCTCTCTCTCTCTCTCTCTCTCTCTCTCTCTCTCT
>NC_043711.1:30796134-30931869 GCF_006229205.1 Suricata suricatta | reverse complement strand
TACGACTTGATAATTATCCCAGACATTTTCAAGTGAGAGACTAATTACCGCATTAGTTGCTACACAACTCTCTCCACCAGCTAGCTCATCTTATAACTTCCCTTAAAATGACAAGGCACAAATGAGGGTACAAATTGGAGCATATCGAGGTGGAGTTTTTCCACTTGAACCGAGATCCCAGGGTTTCTGGCTGTGGTTACCAAGTGGTGGCCCAAACGTTTTCATTGAGCACAAATGACATGGGGTGTTCCACAACCAGGGCGGAGGTCAGCAGACTATTAAGGCCAAAATACTGTACCTTCACAGGTGCTGAAAGGGTCTCTGTGAGCCATGGCTGTGATGTCATGCAAGTTAGCACTTCTTTTTCTCCTGCGTTCTTTTGTCTTTAATTCACTGTTCCATCAAATGGACGGAGGTCCTTACCTCATTTCATAATGTACTAGCTACAAGTTACACTAGCAATTATGAGCTGAACGAACATGGGTAGTACAGAAATCACATGCTAGTAGGCTCTGGGACAGTTTTATGGGGCAGAAATGATCATGGGCATTTGGGGCACTGGGCAAAAATGTGTATTCTTGGGGAAGTAGAGCACATCCTAATTAGAAATAATACCCCCTATTTCTGAGCCTCTGTTTATTTATGAGATGATGTGATTAGATATCTTCTAACATCTGTTTTTATGAATCACGATAACAACGGCTGACATTATCGCATTGTGACTATGTCGGGCGCTCTGCTAGAGCCTTCATCTGCATTTCCTCCTTCCATCCTCAAAATACTATACTCTGTCCCATTTTAAATCAAAAAGCTCAAAGATATTGAATAATTCATCCACAGAGTCAATAAATGGTAGACCTTAGGATTCTGACTCAGGTATATTTGATACTAAATTTTGTGTCCTTCACCTCTACATTATATGATTCCCAAAGAGGCACTTAATAACCTACTACAAGGCAGGAACTACTTCTAGACCAGTGGTTCCCAGCAGGGGCATTTTTGTCCTGCAGGGGACATTTGGCAGTGTCTCCAGGCATTTCTAGTTCTCACACCTAACAACAGCAGGGCTACCTGCCTCTCTGGTGGTTCGATGCCAGAGATACTAATAAACACTGTACCATGTGTGGCCCAGACCCCCATGGTAAAGAATCGCCTGGCACAGATTGTCCTTAACACCAAGGTCATGAAGCCCTCGCCTAGGCCCAGCATAGAAACACCCTCTTCACCACTGTCCACAGAAGTTAACTAACAAGTACCCATTCTCAAGGGATAACAGCCCTATTTCTAGAGTTGTGTACCCATGCCCATCACACTTGAACCCTCTTAGTCCATCACTGCATTCATAAGCCACTGACCTCAGTGCAAGACAGACCCACGTTCAGTTTTCTGTTCCATGTCTTTGTTTTTCTTCAGGGTCATCACTTTGGCTCTTAAGCCTCGCATTTCTCATCTCTCAAGTGGAGATAATCATTCTCTACCATGGGATGACTGGGTCATAGTACGGGCTCAGTATCTGTACAGCCTTCTCTCATCATTGTCTCTCTTGTCTTTTATAAACCTCCCAGTCTGCCTGTGCTCTTACGGATGGCCAGGTATGTTCTTGGCTCCACCATTCATGCTGGTAGGAGCCTCAGACTGCCATTTGTAGACTGGTGCTTGGTGTCTTCAACACACACCAGATGGAGTAGTTGAAATGCACTCAAAGACAAGCAGCTGGGAAGTATTGGTGACCCAGGCAAGTGCAGGAGTCTGGGTGGGAGCAGCAAAAGAATCCAGGAATCTTGGCTCCTGGCCAAGGTGTTGGCTGAAATGGACTCCCAGGGTTGGCTAGTTTTATTGTAGAATAAATTGTTGCTCTGTAATGTAAATGGAAAATTAGCTGTGTAACCAATCAAAGAATCTTTGTGACTCTTTGTGAAACATACCACCCAGATTTATGTATTTTCTTTCAAGAGACCTTTTCTGGAGTAGACCTGGTAGGAGAGGGGTCTGAGGGAAAGAAAGATGGAGGTGGTTAGGTGGAGGAATTTCCTTCATGTAAATGTCCCCCCTTCTCCCCCCAAAAGGCATAGTTCAGAATGCTGTGTTTGCTTCATGCAACTCAAATTAAAATCCAGAATTCCTTAGCTAGACTGCTAAGAAGGTGACATTAAATATGCCCTTTTCTTTCTATAAAAAAAAAGATCATGATCATTATGTGCACATTATTTATTTATTTGGGTCAGTGTGAAATGAGCAGAGGAGGAAAGAAAACTGGATGGGGGTGGCAGCTCCCAGTAAGACCTCTGATCCCTTAAGCTGCTTGCAGTGAAGAGAAGCCGGGCTCAGAAGTCACACTCAGCATCCTGAACTTTCCAAAGAACCCTCCAGCTGATCTGAGCAAAGTAATACACAGGCAGGGATTTGTCCCCGGACTCTCAGGCATAGAGCATGAGGTGGATAAGGACAGGACCAGTGCGGGGGAATAGAGCTCGCTTTCCTTTAAGGAATTGTTTAGATACCTGATGTAGGAGGGGAAAAAACCAAAACCAAACCCTCTCCCCTGCTTGGCTGATCCTAAAGGCATAAGGTGCACTGCCGTCCAGGAGTATGAGCCTGGCTTGTTCTCACAGCTACCCTGGGGGTGTGGGGGACAGCTTCCCACATTTGGATACATCAGAAAGCTGCACCTTTGATAGAGTCAGAGTCTTGTTCTGGTTACAGCTTCATGGACATTTCAAGGGCTGGGGTCCTTTTCCTTGGATTCTAAACCAGGCTTCAAACTGCTCTGGTCTTAAAGCCCATTGGAGATCATTGAGATATCTCCATAGTGTAAAAGTACTGAAAGCTGATGAGTGTTAAAATAGACATGCATATGTACGCAGATACACACATATACACACATATATGGACAGATGCACATTGAGGTCTCTGTAAGTAGATAAATGGAACAGTGAGCAGGACCATAATGGGAACGGACTCTCTGCCCTGGCATCTGGGAGAGAAGAGGTAGAGACTATGGAGAACCAAAGTGTCCCCGGCTAAAAGGAGGCTGCCCATTCAGCCTATCCAGCTAAGCAGTGTGCCTTGGGACCCTGAGCTCAGAACAAGAGGATCTTCTGATGGTTCTTTCTTCTCTTTTTTGCTAAGAGAAGCTGTTGTACAGATTGGAGGGTTGGCAAACTGCAACCTGCAGGCCAGATTCGGCCCAGATGCTCCCTGTCTAGGATGCCACTCTGGGAAGCAGGGGCTTAGAGACACCATGCCCCAGCCCTATCAAGTGGGTGACCAAGTTGGCCAAGGTAGAGGGATGAATTCTATAGAACTCCCAGGTCAGACTCACTGAGGCCTTGCACAGCCCATGCAGGACCCTCGAGGAGTTTGGTGAGCCTTTCTCATCCTACAGCATTGTTACATCTCCTCAATTTGAGGAGCAACTCTTGGGATTCATCTTGGACCAACTCCATAGCCTGAAAAGGGGTTCTAGCTGTGTGTCAAGCATTCAGTGTTTCCGACATCAGTGTGGCTGTGCAGAGGGGCTGTGGCCAGCTCACCCTGCATTCATGACAAGCGCGAGGAACTTGTCTGTTAGTTCTGGAGTAAGATCTCTTACATCAAGATCAACCCAAACCTGCGGTGGAATGGGAAGAATGGACTCAGCAAGCTAAATGAAAAAAAGTTCAGGACCGTAATGAATAGAAGAAGAAGGAAATGGATTCAGAATCTGCAGGAATGCTTATAGTTAATAGCTCTTCTGATTTCTCCAAGCCTTCGTTTCCTTATCTCTGACTCCTTTTCCTCACACTCCTGGTATAACCTTGAAGGTTGTCCTGAGGATTCTAGCAGAGGTTGGGTATGTAGTAAATGTCACCTGTAAACCTGGCTTATAAATCTCTCCAGCTGTGTCCCGCGGGCTAGGTGCTCCTGATAGCAGTCAGCGTAGAGATCCCCAAAGACTGGGCATGCGGAGTGGGTGTGGTAGCGCTTGGTGGCTCTGATTTGGCTCTGCCAAAGGATCCCTCCAAGACGCATTCCTTTTTTTGTTTTCAGAGCAGCCAACCCCAGCCAGGGGCTGACTCGCAGCTTCTCCTATTCTTGGTGTTTCTGGTAATGTGGCTCCTCACCTCCCAGCTAGCTGAACCCCCTCTGTGTATCTTCTCATTGACTGGGCTCCTGAGAGCCTTTCCTTGCACCATCTCTCCAGCTGTGCTGAGTTGAACAGTGATGGCTGCCTGCTTCAGCCCCCAGCAGGGTTCTGCCCATGCCATTTAAGGGACGAGGCATGTGACTCCTGGCGGGTGAGTCCGGCCACTGCCTTGAAGAAGAGGTGCTAAATAATTCACCACAGCAGCCTGCTCTGACATCCATCCGGGCCTGGCTCCTGGCAACCCTGGGGAGGCCCCAGCAGGGCTCCCGCTGGCTGCATCATGGCTTCTAGTGGAGCAGGAAACATAAACAAGTCAGCATGAGGCCTGCCTGGTTGTCAAGGCCTCAGTGGCAGGGAAGTATCAGCCCTGGCAGACTGATGATATCTGTGCTGATGGGCCCGCACACAGGAGGGCTCCGGACACCCTCACCATATAGAGGGGGACTGCTGATAGGTTTACACTCGGCGGCGGGGGGGGGGGGGGGGGGGGGGGGGGGGGGGGGGGGGGGGGGGGGGGGGGGGGGGGGGGGGGGGGGGGGGGGAGGGGGCTTGCTGTGTGCTTGGCAGTTTCGCCTGTATTGTCTCCTATAATCCATAAAGTCCACGAGGCAGAGACTATTAGAAGAGGCTCCGAGAAGGAAAGTGACTTGTCAGAGTTCATACAGCTAATAAGGGGCAGAGCCAGGATTTGCCCTTGAACGCATCCTGCCCGACAGACCCCCCGTTATCCAGAGGTCCCTGGCCACCCAGGAACTTTTCTCGCTCCTCCAGATACTGGCTTTTTCGGTGGGTCAGAATCCCACACGTGACATGGAATACTACCAGGTTCTCTATAGAGACGCACGTGACAGTGCACAACGGAACTTCTCCCATTGCTCATTTCGGCCGGACTTTGAAGTTCTCATTCCTGTTTTCTTGTTGTAGTTTGGACCTTGCCTTGTTCTGGTTCTCTGCTGAGCAAGATAGTAGCTGGAAGGCAGTATTGAAAATGGTGGCTGTGTCCCAGGGACTTCCTGCCTGGGGAGGTGGGGGTCTTAAGGCAGGATTCCAATTCTCCTGCAGGGCTTCCTTTAGTCTGAAGGTTGACCAGGTGCAACACAGGCTTGCAGGAGTAAAAAGGTGGACTGGAACAGAAGGGAACATTAGCAGGGCTTTTTCTCAGCCCAGAAAGACTTGCTTCTATAGTTCTGACAGGGCCATTCTGCACAAGGCATCACACGAACAAATCTGTCTTCCTATTGCATGGACAGATGATCCCCATGCACTAAGTGCCAGGTCTGTGATGAGTGTTGTACAGTAATAATAATGGTACCTAAACACTTACTGAGTGTTCCTGCTGCACACAGTGCTTTGTGAAGATGATTTGAATGCAAACAGCAAGAGGTACTACAGTTTGAACCATGGCTCACACTTTTCAGAGAAGAGTTCTAAAGAACAGAGAGGATAAGCAACCTGCCCCATGTCACCCAGATAGCAAGAGCCAGAGCCCAGAACCAAACATAGATTTCCTGATTCCAATTTCAGAGCTAGTTTCATTGTAGCAGGGCTCTCTTTTAAATTAGATGTCCTTTGTAGCTATTTATAGATGCTAAGCAGATTTAAGATTAAAAGGAACAGAGGCAGAATCTAGTACAGTTGAGCGATATGTAAACCATATCTGCATCTCTCTTTCTTCTTTTCTCCCTCAGTCACCTGCTGATGACACTCATGGGTGTGACAGCTTCCCAGGGCTGTGATCAGCTTCTGAGAGCATTGCCAAAAAAAAAAAAAAAAAAAAAGAAAAAAAAAAAAAAGTTACATGGACATAAAGGACTTCACGTATTCCTAATTTTCACAACTGTAAATGGATCATCAGCTGTGGCGATTTATGATCGACCGTGACATACATAGAATAGCCAGTGGGTCATGGGCACTTCATTCAACCTTATTTTCAGAGCACCTACTGTGTGCTAGGCACTCTTCCAGGTTTTGAGGATAGAGTTCTCAAAGAAACTGACAAAAATCCTGCCGACCATCTCCTAGAACGGACTTTTTTGGCTTCCGTAGAGAGACGGAGCATATAGCAACCTAGACAAGTAAAATATGCCGTGATTTAAGAGTACCAAGTCCTGGACATCACCTTCCAAAATGACGGTGTGAGGAACACACCAGACACTTGAACCAGGGAAATAATCCTTTGATTTTTGAAAACTATTAAAAAAAAAAACTAAGGTTTCTGAAAATTGTCCCAAATGCAGAAATACCTATTCAAGAAAATCTACTAAATCTTGGTAAGAAGAGAGAGTCTGTGGCTTTTGAGCCACCACCCACTCCTCTTCTCCTGCCCTTTCCCCCCATCCTAAATCGTTGTGATGGAGACCTGCTCTACCACTCTGCCCCCTGGAAGATGGGGCTCTCTCTCTGCCCAGCTCTCAGTCAAGGGCTCTCATTTCCCCCTGGGAAGGGCACCTCAGAGACTGATCACACCCTACGCTACCAAGAAGCCCTACCTTAGATCAAACTGTGGAGCAATGTGTGCCCCAGGGTGTTGTCAAGAATAATAGAATAACCAGCCAGCAATTAGTGGAGGTTAACAGCTGGGTGTGATGCCAACAGAGACTGTCCGACTGTCCGGGTGCTCAGGGGGACTTTCCTCATGCCCTCTGGGAAATCGACTTCACTCAACTTGTCTAGCCAGTCCCTAAACAAATAAACAACAAGCTCCAGAAGAGGGAGGAGAAAATCAGTATCCAGAATTGCTCTATAGTGTGAAATGTTCGGTTTTCAACAAAATACCACAAGTCATACAAAGAAACAGAAAAGTCTGGCACATACACAGGGAAGAAGCAAGCAAATGAAACGGCCTGTTAAGATGTCTAAATGTCAGATTTATCAGGCAAAGACTTTAAAGCAGCAGTTTTAAATCGGTCCAGAGGACTCTAGGGAACTACGTCTAAGGAAGAAAGGAAAGCAGGATGGCGTTGTCTCATCAAAGAGAGAATATCAATAATGAGAAACTATTTTTAAAAAATAATTATTTAAAAATGGAAATTTTGGGGGCACATGGGTGGCTTAGTCAGTTACACTTCCAACTCTTGATCTCAGCTTAGGTCATGATCTCACGGTTCATGGGTTTGAACCTAACATCAGTCTCTGCACTGATGGTATGGAGCCTGCTTGGGATTCTGCTCCTCCCCTCTTTCCCTCCCCTGTTCACTCTCTCCATCTCTCTCAACATAAATAAACTTTAATTTTAAAAAATTAGTGCTATTTATTTTTGAGAGTGAGAGAGTGAGATGGAGTATGAATGGGAGATGGTATGGAGCCTGCTTGGGATTCTGCTCCTCCCCTCTTTCCCTCCCCTGTTCACTCTCTCCATCTCTCTCAACATAAATAAACTTTAATTTTAAAAAATTAGTGCTATTTATTTTTGAGAGTGAGAGAGTGAGATGGAGTATGAATGGGAGAGGGACAGAGAGAGGGAGACACAGAATTTGAGGCAGGCTCCAGGCTCTGAGCGGGCAGCACAGAGCCCAATGTGGAGCTTGAACTCACTAACCATGAGATCATGACTTGAGCTGCAATAAATAAACTTTAAAAAAGAATTTTAATGGAAATTTTGGAGTTAAAATTTATAATAATTGAAATGAAAAATTTACATGAGGGGCTCATTGGTAGATTTAACCTAGTGGAAGAAAGAAACTAAAAACTTGAAGGTAGATCAGTAAAGATTATTCAGTCTGAAGAGTAGGGAGAAAAAGAAGAATGAACAGAGCCTTTTTAAAAATAACTTTCCCAGTTTTATTGGGAAACAGTTGCCATGCATTACTTCATAAGGTTTAAGGTACGCAATGGGCTGGTTTGATTACCTGAACAGAGTGTTTGAAAAAAATGGGATAGCATTATGCTCACCAGTATATGTATATGGGATAAGCTAAAGAGAACAAAAGGTGCAGAAAAAACAATACTTGAAGAAATAATAGTGGAAAACTTCCAAATCTGATGAAAATTATTAGTCTACATATCCAAGAGCTAATGCAATCCAAGTAAGGAAATTAAAAAAAAATTTTTTTTAATCTTTTATTTTTGAGAGAGAGAGAGAGAGTGAGTGAGCATGAACAGGGGAGGGTCAGAGAGAGAGGGAGACACAGAATCTGAAGACAGGCTCCAGGCTCTGAGCTAGCTGTCAGCACAGAGCCTGACACGAGGCTCGGACCCACGAACCATGAGATCATGCATAGCCTGAGCCGAAGCTGGACGCCTAACTGACTGAGCCACCCAGGCACCCCATCCAAGTAAAAAAAATTTAAAAAGATCTACACTGAGGTACACTATAGTCAGAATATTGAAAAACAAAAAGGAAATTTTATTAAGCTATTTATTTTGAAAGAGAGAGCAAGCACATGCGTGTGCAAGCATGGGAGAGGCAGCCGGAGAAAGAATCTCAAGCCAACTTGGCATTGTCAGCACGAAGCCCCATGTGGCACTTGAACTCAGGACCCTGCAGTCATGATCTGAGCCGAAATCAAGAGTCGAACACTTAGCCAACTGAGCCACCCAGGTGCCCCTGAAAAGAAAATCTTGAAAGCAGCAGGAGAAAACAACTTTTCAGACACAAGTGAACCCTCACAGAATTAACAGCTGATACTTAAGTCTTGGCGGAGATACGGGTGCTCCCTTTAAATGTTAAGCAGAATTACCATATGTCCCAGCAACTCCATTCTTTGATCTGTCTCCAAGAAAAATGGAACATGCATCCTCAAAAATACTTGTACACCAATGCTCGCAGCGGCATTATTGTAATAATCAAACATTAGAAACAGCCCACATTTCCATCAGTTGGTAAGTTGGTTAATAAAATATATATCTGTGCAATGGCATATTGTTCATCAGTAAAAATGAATGAAGCCCTGATATGAGTTACTACATGGATGAACATTGAAAATCTTACTCCAAGTGAAAGAAAAATGTTACTGAAGATCATGTACTATGTGCTTCTATTTATATGAAATGACTGGAATAGGCAAATCTGTAGACATAAAGAATGTTCCAGGGTCTGTTCGGGGCTGGAGTAGTGGGACAAATGGGGATCGAGTGCTGACTGAGGCATGAAAGGTTGGTGAAAGTGTTTTACCATTAGATTGTGATCATGGCGGCATGAGTCTGTGACTATACTTAAATCTACCGAATGTACACTTGAAAGAGGTGAACGATGTGATCTGTAAATTATATTTCAATAAAACTTTTGTAAAGAGTGCCAAGTGCTAGGGGCGCCTGGGGGGCTCAGTCGGTTAAGCGGCTGCCTTCAGCTCAGGTCATGATCTCACACTTCGGGGGTTTGAGCCCTGCATCAAGCTCTGTGCTGACAGCTCAGAGCCTGGAGCCTGCTTCAGATGCTGTGTCTCCCTCTCTCTCTCTCTGACTCTCCACCATTTACACTCTGTGTGTGTGTGTGTGTGTGTGTGTGTAAAATAAATAAATATTAAAAATTATAAAAAAATAAGGAGTGCCAAGTGCTAAGGAGAAAAAGAAAGTAGGGTAAAGGTTTGGTAGTATTAGGAAGGTAAAAGGAAGGACAGTCTGGGAGAGGATGGTAAGCTTTCACTCCAGTGACATTCTTAAGACTTGAAAAGGTAGGAGAGTGAGCCATGCTGGTGTGTGCAGGAGGAGCCTTCCAGACAGAGGGTAGAGCCAATGCAAAGACCTAGAAGCAGGCATATGCCTGGTGTGTTTGAGGAGTGCTGGCAGAGAGTAAGGCAGAGGGTAGCAAGAGATGGTATCAGGGAAGCCATGGGGCATCGATCCCGAGGCCCTGAGATGAGCAGCCCTGATGAATCTTGAGCAGAAGTATGACACGCTCTGTTTATTTTCAGAGTTGCAGGTCGCAGAGTTGAGGTTGCAGTGTCGTGAATAACCAAAAAGGGACTGTGTAGAGGTGCGAGCTTGATGCAGGTGCGTCTCCATCCAGGAGGGAGACGGCTTGGAGCAGGGGCTGGAGACTGGCGGGAGTGGGAAGGTGTTCAGTTCTGCGTTTGACGGGAGAGCCCACAGGACTAGTCCAGGATTGCGAACTATTCGGTGAAAAGGGCCAGAGAGGACGTATGTTAGGCTTTTCGGGCCATACGGTCTGGGTTGGAACTACTCAGTGCTGCTTTGAAACCTGGATGTGGCCAGAGACGTGCATAAATAAGGAAGCATGCTGTGTTCCAGGAAAATTGCATTTACAGAAACAGGAAGCAGAGCAGATTTAGCCAGTGGGATAAGGTGTGCCAACTCCTGGCTTAGATGTCGGGGCCAAGAGGAGGAAACAGGTGAAAGGTAACTCGAAGGTGATTGTTCTCATCCTTTGGAAAAGTGGAGTTGCCATTAACTGCAGTAGTGAATCTTGCAGACAGAGCGGTTCTTTGGAGGGTATGAAGAATTCATCTCTTGTTAAATGTGAGAAGGCTTTAGACATTCACCTGTGCATGCAGGGGGATTTGTAAGCCTTGAGTTTGAGGACAGATCTGGTCTCAAGTGGAATTGAAGACCCTAGACCAGATCAAGGCAGTGCAATGCAGACAGGATAATGCCAGTGTTTGGGTGTCAGGAAGAAGAGGAGGAACCAGCGAAAGAGACTGAGGAAGTACAGTCACAAGACAGAAGGGAGACCAGAGAATGTGACATCATGGAAGCTAAGCTAAGAAAGCGCTTCAGAGAGGGTAAATCCGTCCTTTTCTTTCCCACTCGAGGAATCATGTTGGCATGCAAATGAGCAGAGAAATGTTCCTACAGGAAGAATCCTGAATGCCGTCTGATTTCCAGACAGAATTATCATCAGACGTGTTATTCATTCAACGTTTTGTTTATTCTGGAGCCGTCAGGTCACCAGGCACGGTGTTAGAGGCTTGGAACAGAACAACATGCCAACAAAGTCACAGTCCCTGCCCTCAGAGAGTGTGCAGTCTGGTTAGAGAGAGATGTTAATCAAGTAATCGTTAACGTTAACCGAGGATAGATCGTAGTTACTCCTGATGGATCCAAATCTGTGAAATAGGATAAGGGTTCTAAAGCAAAAGACTTACCTAAGAAAGCAGTGTTATGAGTTTTCTACAAAAGAATTGAACTAAAATGGAAGGCCAGGGAACCTTCTATGTTTTTCTTTGTTTTTAATAATAAGTGATTTCCAACATAGCACATTCTGATTGGGACACACCTGTTTTTTTTTAATGTTTATTTTTGAACAGGAGCGGGGCAGAGAAGGGCAGGAAGAACGGGGGACAGAGGATCTGAAGTGGGCTCTAGGCTCCGAGCTGTCAGTGCAGAGCCCAGGATGGGGCTTGAACTCAGGGACCATGAGATCATGACCAGAGCCGAGATCTGGAGTTGGACATTTAACCAACTGCGCCACCCATGTGCCCCAAGTTTGCTATTTTCTGAGGCAGAGAGTTTTTCAGCTTTTTTTCTGGGGTATCTTCCATTTTGCCAGCTCTTTTTCCCAAGAGAAGCCTATAGAAGCTCTCGTGCTTGCATTCAGGAAGTGCTGGAAAAACGAAGCATCCCTGTGTGACTCTTGCTTGTTCTTCTGGTCCTTGACAGAAAATTCAGGTTGCTACTCAGCTGTTTAATGAAAATGAGTACTTACCAAAAGCTGCTGTAATAAGTACGGCTTTCTTTTTCTGAAACAAAAGCAATGTTTGCTACCACGTCGTGTCTGTTTCACAATATTTTCATGGAAATGTGCAGTGCTGAGCAGGTTTAAATCATTGATGCAGCTTTTAATCTTTCTGGGAGGAGGGAGTAAGATCTCTAGCAGTCTCTCATTTTGATTTGCCCATGCTAGCCTGTCCACATCCCTCCTTTTAATTAATGTAATTAAAAAACGATAAGAGGCTGTGGTAGAATTTGGTGCGTTAGAGTATCGGGATCAAGAATAATTAAAATGTCTGAGATGAGGCAGATCCCTAAAATGGCGGAAAAGAAAAGGAAGGCCTTTCTTCTGGTTTTAAAGTGTGGCAGGTTATTTTTCACAAGGTTTAGAAATGTGTCCCTGGTCTGAGAAACATTTATGATTGGGAATCTTAAACGAATGAGCAGTAAGGAAGGGGCGCTAAGGTGGGTCAGTCCTTAAGTTTGTCACAAACGATTGGGTAACTTATGTTTGCACTTCTCATTCTTGCTGCCTTGTCTGAAGACCAAGTGGGGAGTAACAATAACACTATATGCTAGATACTCTTCAAAGTACTTGATACACTTTAACTCATCTCCTTTACTGAAACCCTTGGTAGATAGATGTCTCCATTTTACAGATAGAACACCTGAGGCTTAGCAAAGATGAGCGGCTCTTATTACCAAGTCATGCATGGAGGAGGTTATAGAGCCAAATGGGAATTCAGGGGTTTTTTGTTGTTGTTGTTGCAAGAGGCAGATTTTTTATTATAAGTCCTAGTTGGGAAAGTGGTCAGGAACTATTGAGGAGATTCTCTTTGGATGTTTCTTTTCTATGCAGACAGCTCCACCTTTATCAATTGTTACCTGCCCTTGGTGTGCACCACATGTAACTTCCACTGCAATCTAGAAGCCTCACAAATTGATTTTCTGTGTGGGCTGCTGTTGCTTGAGAGTTAATGCAAATCCAGAACATGGTTTTTGTTGTTGCTCATTTCTTTTTGGAGCAAAAACGGATGCATCTTGGATCTCTGCTATTCATTTAGACCTATCACCCTTTTTTGGTGTTAAATATCCCTGTATTTTAAGACACGGTAGGGGCGCCTGGGTGGCTCAGTTGGCGAAGCGTCTGACTTCGGCTCAGGTCATGATCTCACAGTTCATGGGTTCGAGTCCCGTGTTGGGCTCTGTGCTGACAGCTAGCTCAGAGCCTGGAGCCTGCTTCAGATTCTGTGTCTCCCTCTCTCTCTGACCTCCCCTGCTTGTGCTGTCTGTGTCTCGCAAAAATAAATAAGAAACATAAATTTTTTTAAAAGACAGGATAGTTTTAGTATACCTTGCTAATGGATGTACATGGTAAAAATAAAAATTGGCAGCAGTGGTAAATAGTAACCATGTCTCTTCTTTCCTCTTCTTCCTGAGCCTAGACTTCTCAGCCCCTGTGCAATTGGTTGAGTCATGTGACAAGTTTATCTCTAGAAGGGATATCATTTGCCTCCAGGCTAAAGCACCTACAAGCCCCTCTGGCTCTTTCTTCTTCTGTTGCTATAACCTGGACATTAAAGGTGTCGAAGCCACAGGGAACACAAGGAGGAAGATGACCAGATTCCTGAGTCACTGTGTGGAATGGAGGTGCCTGGAGAGCCCTCCACATCTCCAGCCGACTTTGCATGAATGAGAACTCGGTCTTCAGTGTTAAACCACTGAGATTACGACTTTCAGTTACGGCATCCGAGCCCAGCCTATCCCAGCTAATAAAACTTTTCCTGGTCAGCCTCCTCTCCCCCTTTTTAAAAAATTTACTGGAATTTGAAGTTGGAGGATTTTTTAAAACTATATAAAAACTATATATATATATATGTATATATATATACACACACACACACACACACATATATACATACATATATACATATATATACATATATATACACACATACATACATACATATACCCCTCCCACATATACACACATATATATAAAGTTTTAAAGAATGTTCTTTTTTTTAATAGAAAAATATTTTATTTGGTTGTGATATTTTTTTCAGTCCTCTCAGAGGCCCCAGATAATTCTCTAAAACTCCAAATTTACACAAACCGTACATTTGGGATATAAATTACAAAAGAATGTTCTTTAAAACGATGTAATACATAAATGTGTATAGAATCTATTGTATATTATACATGTAATTGTAAAATTAATTACATATAATTTATATTTTATAAGTACCTGGATAATATCTATTATATTCTACACACACATACTTTTTTTTTAATAAAATAAACAAAAATGAACACATGGTCTTTGTTAGATGCGTAGTTGGAAACATGGGTAATCTCCCTTGCAGTCATGAGGATTTCACAGTACCAGGGCCAGGAGGGACTGATGTAAACTGGCGAGGACCGGTGCTGTCTTTCTCTTTCTCTCTTTCTTTCTTTCTCTCTTTCTTTATTTTTGATTCAGAGAGAGACAGAACATGAGAGAGGGAGGGGCAGAGAGAGAAGGAGACACAGAACCGGAAGCGGGGCTTGAACTCACGAACATGAGATCTGACCTGAGCTGAAGTTGGAGGCTTAACCATCTGAGCCACCCAGGCGCCCCTGTCTCTTTTGAAAGTGCTCCTGAGACCAAGAAACTTCCATGGCTCTGAGGGACCCATACCTGTTCTCAGTATTCAGAAGTCTTCCTTAAGTCCAAATGAAATCTCTCTTTAGTTCGTTTAAAGTCCCCAATTCATTTTATCTTACCCCTCTGCAGATGGAGACAGAAGGTTGTCACCATGACTGTCCTCCACAGAGCCCTTCATCTGGGGGACCGCTTCTAGAAGCCACCTGGCCCAGCCGTGGTGCACTCACCCTCCCCTGCAGTCCTCTGACAAGATGTTGAGGACAGCCGGCTGGAATGTAAAGCTGATCAGACCTCCCTTACTGTCAGGAGCGCCCTCTTTGTCAGCCCTCCCAGCGTCCCGTTGGTGCCGCTGCCCTGTCTTGTGTCCTTGCAGACAAATCTTGAATTCTGCATTGGTGCTAACACTGGTCTCTCATGTTTGTGTTCCACTTGCCTGCAACACCCTCTCCAGCAGCTCACATTTGACCTTGGCAGTGAGAGCAGACTTTTCATTTATGGCTTCTGGATTTTGTGTCCTGCTGTGTAAGCTTCCTCCCTCCCCATAAAAATGTTTCCCTGTTCCAAAAGGGAAAAAAAAAAAATCTTTTTTGACCTTAAACCTAACTCAAATCATACTTCTCCTGACTTCTATTCATGTCAGCCACAATTAATCTAGTCTTTTGTGTCTCTCTTCCTATATCCGGTGTGCAGTTACAGCCACTTTATGTAAATAGCTTAGTTGCTATCCAAACAGAAAGTTCTGAAGGTCAGTAGCTGCGTCCTTGTCTCCCCAAGAGCGTCCTGAATTCCACAGATCCTAATAAATACTATATCGAGTGCCTCACATGTATCGCTGGTTCTTCCTGCCACCCCCTACCAAGAAGTTTGCTGTTGTGAATGTGAAATTTCACTCTGTTTTGATAAAAGCCAGTGTGAGTTTTGTCCCAATTTGCCAGGTCTCTGAAATTTCCAAGGAGTTGTGGTCTCACTTTGTCTAGCCCCTAACAGTATATTTTCTTTTATTTTTCATTTTTTTGGTTTACTTATTTATTTTGGGAGACAGAGGGAGAGCAAGAGCAAACACAAGCCAGGGAGGGTCATAGAGAAAGAGAGGGAGAGAGAGAGAGAACCCCAAGCAGGCTCCGAGCTGTCACAGTGCAGAGCCTGATGTAGGGGCTCGAGATCAGCGACTGTGAGATCATGACCTGAGCTAAAAACCAAGAAGACGCTGATACTTAGCCAACCAAACTACCCAGGCACCTCACTAACAGTATATTTACTTTTTTAAAAAAATACATTTATTTATTTTTGAGAGACAGAGACAGTGTGAACAGGGGAGGAGCAGAGAGAGAAAATGACACAGAATCTGAAGCAGGCTCCAGGCTCTGAGCTAGTGGTCTGCACAGAGCCTGACATGGGGCTCAGACTCATGAACCGTGAGATCATGATCTGAGCTGAATTCGGACGCTCAACCGACTGAGCCACCCAGGTGCCCATAACAGTATATTTTCTAAAAACCCTGAGTAGAATGGTGTCCAGGATGAAAATAATTGTCATGAAGAATTACTGATCTGTGGGCTTTATCATTTCAATAATCTGTACACAGTGATGCCTAGATCTCCAGATTCCCCGTCACTAAGCTGTGTTCACAGAGCACATGCTATCACAAGGACTTGAGCAATGTGCTTTTGCACCATCCCCCTCCTGACTGCTGTTAGACCTTCGAGAATGCAGCACGCGCCCTATCTTGACATGCATCATCCTTGCTTTAATTGCTTGCCTAATTGTCTTCCCCTCTCATTTCTAAGCTTTTTTTAAGGCAGGGTTCATGTCTGCCTTGGTCACCGTGATGTTCCGGAGGCCTCACACAGTGACTGACAAATAGTAGAAACTCATTTAATGAGTGAATGGGTACATGAATGATGGGTGAAGTGTCCATGCTTCCCAGAAATAGAGCTGTCTTGCCCTGTTGGGCAGCTTCAGAGGAGGAGGCCCCCCCCAGTGCCTCTTGGTCATTGTCACTTCTTTCTTCCCTAGTTTCATAGCGCTTGCAAATATTTGTGTTGTTTCATGTGGGAAGAGGGTGTCAGCAGCTCACCCACGTTAGGTGGAACTTCGAGTTCTACCCTCGGAGTAGGAATGATTTTGCAGTCTCCATCAACCCAGTTCCTCCCATCTTTTGAAGCTTGCCTCGTCAGTTAACAAATTAGTGCCAAAGTTAATAGCAAAAGCATGATAATGTCCCCTAGCAAAAGCTCACATTTATGGAACGTTGGCTGTGTGCTAGGTTCAGTGCTAAATGCTTCATACTGAGGATTATTTGATTCTCTAAACAGCCCTGCAAAGGAGGCACTATTATTGTAACTCCTCTGTAGATGAAAACTTCTGGCCCTAAATCCTGCAGTCAGCTAATGTCAGAGCCAGGGTCTTTCCTCAGGCCATCGCTTCCGGCCCCCATGTGATATTGTGAACTCTTGTGAAGTTGGTAGACACGTGACAGCCGCGTCTTCATTGCTTTACCACCAACCACTTGTGAATTGCTTCTCATCATGCTCATGTGATAGTAAGTACATCAGAGAGCAGTGGGCTCACCTTCAGTTGAAGAAGCTGGGACGTGGGCATAGAAGGTTGAAGTGACTTCTCCACGGCCACACCAGGGTAGGACGCCTCTTTGCCATGGTGGCCCCCAATTGTTGTATTTGGTAATCTCCCTCTGAAGGATGTTGAGGTCGGAACCATCGGCTTCTGCACATGCCCTGGGCCCTGCCCGATGGAGACCCAAAGCAGAGTGTTACCCATTGGTTTGTATTCTGTTTCTCTTAGTGAAAAATTATACTAGTCCCGTGATTTTTGCCATGAAATGTCCTCTCTGAACTGGAGAGAGACATTCTGAAAGAAGTTATTAAGCATCGTTAATACAATTACATATAACAAAAGACATAATTTAACTTCCCCACATCCAACAAAGAAATTCATTTGAAGCTTCAGGAACTCCAGCTGGAAGGGCCCAGCTCATCAGAGTGAATTCTGAAGAACTCGGGGGAGTATGGGCAAGGAACCGTGTGGCTGCTTTGTCCTCAGGGATGATTCTGTGCCTGATTGACTACACCTGTCTCCTAGCTTCCCCAGCCCCCCTCCCACCCCTGCCCACCCACCACCTAAGAAACCCACAGCACTCCCTTGATCGTAGGGACCGGATCAGAATATCGGCTTCACTTGCCTCTCCCCTGGCCCAGCACACCCCTAGACAGCATTTAAAGAACAGTTGATTGTAAACAGTAAAAGACGAACATGGAAATACTCCAAGTGTAGAAACAATGATCATCCTCATGGAAGGAAGGCCTTGGTGATTTTTTTTTTTTTTACCTCATCCAAAATGTCAGAAGGAACTGTTATGTATTGAGTGTGATACTGTGTCGTTCCTCAATATGGTTGCATTCGGTGTTTTTACTTTATTGCATTTGAACATGAACTAGGAGAGAGCACCGTGTCTGTGCTTAGTCCTTAGAACAGAGTAGGTGCTCAGAACATACTTACTGAATGAAGGGATGGTACCCATGAAGAAATTGAAGACCCCCAAGAGTTAAATTACTGGTCCAGGGTCCCCTCACTTGCAGAAAAGAAAGCTGGCATTCGAACCCAGGACTGCCCAGCCCTGTTGAGTTCTTTCTCCATGATTGCTTGGATAGGCCTCTGTGGAAGCAGCAGATGGGGAACTAGAGACCTAAAGGTGTTTAACAGAGGTCCAGTGGGATGTTCGGAAAATGTGAGTTCTAGACTGTTCTCCCTGAGGTCCCATTGTGATTATGGAAACACCCTTCTCTACTTGAAGCCTCATTTTCAGAATCTGTAAAATGGAAGAATGTGCCAAGGGTGTCCGAGTCCTTTAATGCCCCTGGGCTGATTATGCTTTCTCATCTCCTCCTCCTGGAGGAGCTAGGGTTAGGGGTTGAGGGAGGGAATGACTAATTCATCATCCAAGCACTTGAGGAAGGTAGCCTTGTATTTTATTTCGGCCATGCCCCAAAATCCCAGGAGGACCTAGTCTCCGTCTCCAGCCAGCAAACACCCAGAAACGAAAGTTAAAAAGAGAAAAGTAGAGGCATTTGAACCCTGGACACAGTTTGGAGGGGGAGGAAAGCACGAGCTTGGATTCCACTCCTGGTTTGGTGCATCATATAATCTGAAACAGGCACTTAGGTTGATAACTGTGCCCAGATTTGATCCCCAGGACTTAAGAGCACAGTCTTTAAAAGGAAAAAAAGAAAAAAGAAAGAAAAAAAAAAAGGCGTATATCTTTAAAGCCTCTCTTCTTACCGGGGATATTTTTGTACTGCTTCGGAGGTTGTAGAGCTAGGGCCTTCGCATCCCGCAAAGGCTTTCTTCCCCTCTCCCTGGCTCGGGGATTATTGATTTGGAAGGCAAGGCTAATTTACATGTAAATAAATCTCGGTGCTGGGCAGCGGGACGGGACGTCCAGATGCCGTGACTGACTTGCTGACGTCACGGCCTCATTAGCATGCGGAGGATGCGGGCACTGCAACAGCGACTTCTCCGGCACCACCAGCCTCTCCAACAACAGTTATTATTATTATTTTTTTTTTTTTTTTTTTGGCCGAGCTGCACATTTCCTGGTTCAGTGTCTTGGGCTCTGCGAACCAGCTGACTGGTCGCCCCGGGTCTGGCTCGGGATCAGCTGGTGACGCTGAAGCTGGGGTCTGTGACTTCCCACAGATTGAGAAGCTGGGTTCTCTGGAAGGCAGTCGGATCCAGCGGAAGGGGAGAAGTCACACTTTTTTCCCCCGTGCCTGGAGGGCGCCCAGCAGGGTCTCCGTCCAGCAGTGCTGTTTTCCATGAGCAGCTCAGGCTGGAGCCTGCTTCTGCCTTCAGAAGGGTCTAGATTTTGAGGAGGGTTTCCAGAAGAAGATGCTTTGGCTGCCTGCGGTTCTGCTTGCGTTCTTAGAAGCCAGACCCGGGGAGAAAGTGAACTGTGGGAATTGACAAGCTCAGAGGGTCTGGTTGAAGCTTCTCCCAAGACCGAACATTTTATCCTCCCTGGAGGTAGGTGAGAAATTTGTTCTGATGCACGTCTTAAACAACTGTGTATTTTCTGGAAAGGATGAGAAGGCTGAATGTAAATGTTTTGCATTAGGAGAGGTTATCACGACTTCATTATCTTGGCCAAGTGACATTTTTAGTGGTCCTCTGGCACCTTTTACCTTTTCTGTGCAGATTACAAAGCTCAATTGCAAAGTGACATGTCACAGCTGTAGGGAGTCCTGAAGAAACGCTTCAGTCTCTCTGTGCTTGAGAAGCGGCAGTTCTGTAAAAGAAGTGGGTTATCTTCACAAAATAATAATAAAAGGGGAGAGGGTTTCAAAACCAAACACCTGGTAGTGTTCATCCCCAGTAGTCATTTCCACTCAGGGTGTCAGAAACCATTAGAGTGTCTGGGGAGCGAGGGCTGAGCTGAGACTTCCAGGTGAAGAAATGGTGCTTGCTTAATTCGGGTTTAATTTTAGCCAGTGCTTTCATATTAGAGATGGTGACAGAGCTCCCCAATATGACTGCACAGCCGGGCTGAAACACATGACTCAGTGTGTTCTCTACACTGGGTTTTTAGAGGAGTGCTCATAGTGAGTGCTCCTCACTCTTGGTTTCCCAAAAGCCAATCATAGCATTACTAATCTGCCATGGAGGTCTTGCAGTGAAATCCCGATCTTTAATCCCATTACTCTTTGTTGTGTGGTTTTAGAATATGCTGGGGTCTGACGCGACTTTTATGAACCATAAATAATCCGGGCTGGGCCAGATCACACCAGGGTAAGTGATCTGTACCAGTGCGATGCCATCCGCCAGTCCAGTCATGGCGCTTGTATAATTTAGGCACATATATTATTTCCCCCACGAGAGAGTTCGGCTCACAGGCGATGCATCCATGACCACAGTCAGGGGAGGGCTCCAGTGTGCCATGCATGTCTCGCCACGGACGGCCTTGGACCACAGCTGCAGCTTGCAGGACGGCAATTGGCTTTGCTTGAACATCTCTTCCCAGAGACTGTCTGAAACCATCAGTAGGACTTAAACTAAATGAAACAGCCTGGTCCCCTTGCTGGAGGCCGAATTGGCAGCTCTCATCCCACTCCCCAGAAGGTTATTGGCTGCTGATGGCTTTCACAGATGGGTCAGGATGAGTGTCCTCGTGAGCTCCAGAGTCAGTCACAACTTTGACAGAATGGCCATATTTTGGAAATTTGCATTTAATGGCTCCTCGAGTGCTTGTAAAGGTTTTGCCTTTCCATCAAATGCTCTTTCCCCTCGGCAATTCTTTTTTTTTTTTTTTAATTAAAACATGTTGGCTCCGTTGGGCATTTCAGCCTATAAATAGTCATGGGGCAGCCAAAGTTAATAAAATGGCATTGTTGGGAATGGCAGGTTGTAAAGGTTCACCATACAATGGAGGGGAATAAATAGAAATGGAGGAAGGAAGATACATTTGTGGGAGCCTAAAGAATAAGAAGGAGCTTAGGGGTTCGGCAGTAGGACATAATGTTGACCGAGGACTCAGACTCTGGATTCAGAGAACTCAAGATACTTATCACTACCTCTCTGAGGATGTATTCTTGGCTGTATAAAGGGGAGAGCGCTAGAACCTATAGGTAGTGTGCTAGGTATACAGATTTAATGAGATGACAGAAAAAGCACGTAGCACAGTGCTAGCCACGTGGCAAGTGTCCAGTAAATGTCAGCTATTATTGCTGTCATCGCTTCCTTGCTATCCTTCTTATTATAAGCGTTGTTACTAAAAACAAGACGGTCCACTGAAAAGGCAATATGTTTACATCCATTTGTCTGCAAAGAGGTGTTGCTAGCAGAAAAGGTGCCTTTTCCAGTTCCTGTAATGTCCACCTCCGTCCCCATTCAAGGAAACTTTGCCCCCTACTGATGGAGTTGACAGAATAGTGTGTGTCATCCAGGGCTACCAGATTTTGCAGAGCTCACAGTGGCCGGATGGTATGATGAAAACCATTTAGCACTAGCTGGTGCTCAGGCATGCTTAAAGAAGGTCTCCTGTTTGGGCAGCTGACAAGTCACACGCAGAAAGCTGTGGGATCCAAATTGGAATTGACGCATTTCTGGATTTCTGTGCGCATTCCTCTTCAGCTCCAACTTTGTCTGTGAGAGGCGGCCCTTTTCTTTCTTCTTTTCAGGGCAGACACGTCGCATTTGTTTCCTCCATCTTGAGAGACCTTTGGGTCTGAGCTTCAACTGCTGGTTGGGTCCTCAGAATTTCCAGGGCTGAATATACATCACCAAATGGGTGTCTCCAGCGTGGCAGTGTGCTGTAAGGAGACAGGGGTAGGCCACTGGGCCTTGTTTGGTCTCCACAGACACAGTAGGTTATTTCCAGACCTTTCAATGCAGTTGTACAGTTTGACAGCTCTTCCTAGCCTCTCTTCCCAACATCTTTTAAATTTATGTTAAATGAATCTCCGGTGTGGCGCTTTGAAAGACAAATGGAAAATGAATAAAGGAATCTTGTATACCATTTTTTCTCTAGAGACTCAGAAATGGAGGCTGGGCCTTCTTGGTATCCTTTGGTTTTTAGTCAAGTGTGTTTGTATAGAGAATTGTATTTATACCTTGACAACAGCCCACCTCCATTATCTCCTGTTGGTATGTGTGGTCTTGACAGAGTAGCCTGACTTCTCTGAACTTTGGGGTCCTCGTGTGAAAATAAGTCACTGGACTCAACAATGGCTGTGACATGGTGGCTGTGGTATCCCTGCCCAATTCTTGGTACCTACTAGGCGTTGGGACTTTCTTTCTTGCTGGTACCAATAACCTTCATATTTCCCATTTAATCCAAACCCATGAGCAACAGGAGGTAGTAGTTTACATACTCGTTTGACGGAGGAAACTGAAGGCCCCAGAGGGAAAACACCTTACCTTAAATGACACACTGGTGACATACGTTGGTGCCTCGTATAATGGTGCCTCTACACACATCATTCGTGAAGGATGTGAGTTGGAGTGGAGCTTTTCAGCACTCCACTGCACTGCCAGCCCAGAATTAGCAGAAATGGCTCTTTCCAGAAGCCTGGAGACATGCTCTCCTCTCTGTTGTTTTCGAACGCACGCCACTGAAAATGTTCTGTCCCTCAGACAGAATTATGGCTTTCGTTTGGCAGAGGAATTTTCTTTTGTGTCTGAAGGCCCATTAAAACCACTCCCTCTTCCCCCTCTCCCTGATGGTTTTACTTAAAAAATCAGGCAGGTCCTGGTGACTGTGAACTGTCACAAACTAAGCAGCTTTGGGGCTAGGCCCTGGGAAAACGTTTGCCTCATTCATGTTCATGACTGATACTCACTACTTTGCTCTTGTCCCAACCTGTAGAGATTTTTAGTGAAATGTTCGTGTTCTCATAACTTGTCCATGTGTGTGTGTGTGTGTGCGTGCGCGCGTGTGCGTGTGTTTGAATGATGCAGGAGAGAAAATGTTAGATACGATCACACTCTGTTTCAAACAAGGTTAAGTCCTCCACAATCTCGCTGGGGACTTGGCCAGTTGAGTTTGGAGACTTGGTTTTCTTTTTTTGGTGAGGCGCTGTTGTTGGAGCAGCTCTTTGTTCAGAGTCTGAAGCCTGGGGCTTGCTCATTTTGTTATTTCCCTGGGGACAAGGCAGAGGGAGAAAGAAGCAAGAAAAGAGAAAAGGGGGGGAGGATGAAGAGGAGGGGAGGAGAGAAGCCAGAATGCAGACGCACTGAGAGAATATCAGAGCAATCTCCGATCCCCCATGAAAGTGTAAAGCTGAAGGTTCCCCGTGGGTGAAGTTGCAACTCAAAGCCAGGAGCCTCTGTTCTACTTCAGCTAGAAATTCCTCTCCCCATCTGTCCTATAGAATTCGCGGTGCAGCCATTTTAAATCCTCAAGCCCTACTGGTGGCTAAACACAGCATGTGTTTTCCACCAGAGCACCACGGACCATTTTGAAAAATGCATCAGTTTAAAAGAGCACATTTTCAAGTACAACATGAACCTGCTTTCCATGGTGGGTAAAGATGGTAAACTTCCAGCACATGTTTAGCTTTCAAGTCTGTAAAAATCAAGTTGGCTGAACCAAAGACTCAAATTATATGAGGAGATGTGACCCTTGAGGGGGCACAGAATCCAGAAGTGCCACTAGTTGGAAGTGGAGGCCTCAAGGAAGTCAGGGCTGACCTTATAGGGGAAAGCATTACCTGAGTCATGCTCACTCAGAACGGCAGAGTGAACCTGTGGGAGGAAGGAAAAATGGCCGTTTCTGGTTTCCCCCTTCTTTCTGGTCCTAGCAATTGAGCTCCTGTATATAAAGCATCTTAAGGCACTGGAAGGATCACAGGCATCATTTACTTCTTGGAATATGGCACGGAAATGGAGCCCAGGTTGGTGCCTTTGACAGTCTCACACTCTGTGGGCCTCATGATAGATCGCTGACTTGCGTGGCCCACGTACCTCACTCCAGGAGCGCCCCTGGCCCCAGAGTGCCCACCCGCTTTGGGCTTCCTAAAATCAAGCCTTACAAATGTAATCCAGCCCCATCCAGGGTTAAAAGTAACTAGGATAGGAATTCTTAGCATTTCATTTCAACTGGGCAGGATGCCATTTTTCCAACTCTTTACTTGGCATCCATTCATCACTTGTGAGTCCTCAGAGATGCTTGTTCAGGAAAGTTCCAGAACTCAGCTGAGAAACAACCATACTTTCTGTGGTCACAGGGTCAGATAGGTTTTCGGAGTAGCTGTTAGTGTACATGTAAGAATGTTTGGGGCGTCTGTGTATCTGTCTGTGGTCTGTGTGTTAGCATTTATGTGAATTTGTAGAAAAAGTAATAACTCTCATAGATGGAACACCTACTGTGTGCTAGCTGACATATGAGATGCTTCACATACGTTGCCCTATTAATTCTTGCAGAAATTATGCAGCTAAATATTATGAGCTCTTTTTCCTAGAAAAGAAACCAAGACTCCTAGAAGTTAAGTAACTTGCCCAACGTTACACAGACGGTAAAGAGTAAAATTGTGATTCAAACCCAGGATAATCATCGTCCAAAGCCTGAGTCATAGCCATCATTTCGGGGCCTCCTTACACTTCTGACCATAATGTCCACTGTAAATGTTTTTTCTTTACCTTCTAGATCTCTTCTGCAGATCCCTCACTGGAGAAACATTTCATTATTTAGCTCTCCAACTAAAATCCTTTCAGTTAATCTTGGGATAAGATGAGAAGAAACAACAAAGAATAAAACAGAACACTTTTGAATGTGCCTTTTTGAGTAGAAGGGAGGTTGGTTGGAAAGTCAGTTAAGATGCACTAAGATGAGGAGTAAAAGCTAAAAGCAGCCCTTGGCTGGACTAGAGGCAGCATGGGAAATTCTGCTGTGCTAAAATTGTACGCAAACATGGCCAAACCCAGTTGGAGGGTAAAGAGGGGCTAAGTTTGTTAGCTTTTGATCTCCACTTGCATACACATCAGGTTCTGACTCAAATATATGTGTTTCCCTTTCTGAGCTTCTGTTCCTTCCTCCCTAAAAGGAAGGTCCTGAATCAAATAACGTCTGAGTTCTCTTCCAGCACTGACCTTGATGAGTGTGAACCTTCAGAATGAACTCCGCCGTGTCGGTGGAGGCATGTGATTTGCACCGTTGGCTGCTCTGGCACAGAGAACTGAAAGGTCAGGTTTTATATCAGGACCTTACCCTCTGTGCTGTGAATGTGTGCTATAGGATGAGAAGCGGCAGCCCTCCAGAGAATGGCTTGGAGCTTCCTGGAGAAACATCTGACCTTTGGACGTCTCACACTAGTGAGGAGGGGGTGCATGATCTTGCCCTGTGTTGGGGCTGCTTGTTCACTCATTGAAGTCCTCCCGGGCTGTCACCTGTGCAAGCATCCTTCAGACTGCCGGAGAGTCGAGCTGCTCTAGCTGGATGTGTATATATCTAGGGGTGTTGTTAAAATTCAGACTCAGCAGTTTTTTGCCCTAAAGGATTTTCTTTTTTAATTAAACCTGCATGTGTGCAAGGGAGGGGTAGCATAAGAATCCCAAGCAGGCTCTGCGTTGTCAGTGCAGAGCCAGACACGGGGCTCAATCTCACAGACAGAGATCGTGACCTGAGCCAAAACCAAGCGTCAGATGTTTAAGCGACTGAGCCACCCACGCACTCCCAGAGTCAGGATTTTTAAAACAGTTCCTGGGGATACGAACTCTTAGCCACTTTTATAATAGAGTGCTCCACAGGAAAGAACATTTGCCTCAATTCAGAAATCCCAGGTTCTTGTTAAATTTGTTTCTAACATTTATTTACTTTCAAGAGAGAGAAGGAGAGGGTGTGAGTTGGGGAAGGGCAGAAAGCGAGGGAGACACAGAATCTGAAGCAGGCTCCAGGCTCTGAGCTGTCAGCGCAGAGCCCAATGTGGGGCTTGAACTCAGGGACCACGAGATCATGACCTGAGCCAAAGTTGGATACTAAAGCAACTGAGCCACCCAGGCGGCCCTCAGAAATCCCAGGTTTTTTTTTTTTTTAATGTTTTTTAAATTTATTTTTGAGAGAGAGAGAGAGAGAGAGAGAGAGAGGGAGGGAGAGAGACAGAGAGAGAGACAGAGAGAGAGGGAGTCAGCATGAGCAGGGAAGGGTCAGAGAGAGGGAGACACAGAATCTGAAGACAGGCTCCAGGCTCTGAACTAGCTGTCAGCACAGAGCCTGACGTGGGGCTTGAACCCATGAACCACGAGATCATGACCTGAGCTGAAACTGGACTCTCAACCGACTGAGCCACCCAGGAGCCCAGAAATCCCAGGTTCTAATTCTAATTCTATCATTCCTTATTTGAGTGAACCTCGAAGAAATCACTTAGCTCCTACAGAGTTATAAAAAGAATTTAATAACATTTCCTGACTACTTATTGTGTGCCAAGCATTGTGCTCACAGTTGTATGTGCTGTATCTTATTTTATACTCATGATAACACTCTGTTATCATCTGTGTTCTATGGAAGCAAGCACAGAGAGGTTAAATAACTTGCCTAAGATCCACAGCTAGTAAATGGTCAAGCTGGGATTTGCATTTCTACCATCTGACTCAGGAACTTTTGCAACTTATAGGGATGATAGATGTAAAAAGATCTTGGAACTTACTTGTGTGTGTGTGTGTGTGTGTTACACGAACATACCATAGAAATAAACACATTTATTAAATGCATCCATGTGCTTATTAAGGTTATTAAAATGTTTTTATTTCTCTGGTATGCCCATTCAGACATTTAGGGCCCCTGAAATTATAAGAAGTCGGTGAGGTGTTTTCCAGAGGAGGTTGTATTTGTCGTAAGTAAAAACCATGCCAGTTTGTATGAATTGAAGTCAAATGCATTGTGAAGGTTTGAAGAGCACAGGTGTTTGCATGTTGTTGTGGGAATTTCAGCTAGTGCCCCCCAAAAGGTGTTACCTCAGAGGAATGTCCGGAGAAATGGGAGATTCTGGTTAACTGAAGTTTTGGTTATTTGGAATGAAATTCAAGTTCGTTTTCCGTCCTATTGTTGCCAATTTGGACAATATACCCAATCATTTTTCTGCTTTAATAGGAAGAGTGGGATTATGAGGGCTTCTTGTGATTTTAGACACAGCAGGCATGTAATTTATGATCCTGAACAGGAATTCCCAGGGAATTTGTTCTTCCAGGGGAAGGCATACGAGGTTGATTGTGAGCATTCTCTGCATGTGATACCTGTCACCTCGCTGGACACCAGGCTTTGATCTGGCGGGAAAGGCAGATGTCTGCTTTCTTATTATTCCCCAGAAACTTCTATTTGACTGATGGAGGAAATCTTCAGTGGGGAAAATTATTCTTATTTGACTGTGTATTCATGCTTGAACTCTATTCTGAGAAGCATCCTGACTGTAATTAGCATGGCAAGTACTTGGCACCTGCACTGCCAGGCCCCGGTCTCCCTTGTCCATGGCAGACGTCCCTGATGACAGACCACACGCTTCCTGTCACACCCCACCAAAACCTCAGAATCTTTCCCAACACAGCACACCAGGCAGCCTGTGCCCATCACTTGCGTTTGGCCCAAGAGATTTAACCTGCACTCAGCGTCTACTCTGCAGCCCTATTGAAAGTTGGAGTTAGTTGAATTGGCAGTTAATTGAAGCTTTTATAGGGTTTTGTTCTTCTTTCCCTGGGATGGATACATCCTGTTGTTCTGATTCATTTGGTGAGCCTTCTCAAGTGCCTGTCACTTTTCATCACCAGTGGTGTACAGTCTTTGTCCCGCTTTTCTGCTGCGATGCTCCCAGAGGAATATCCACCTGATAGTGTACTGTTTTCTGTGGACGTCCCCGGGACAGTTCAGCCACAGGTTAGGGGGCCACTGCATATGGAGTGGCTGCATTTAGCTCAGTAACTGCCCAGCCCTCAGTTCCAGCCCTTCCCTGGCCGCTTATCTATCCATCACAGTTCAGGAGTTACTTGCATTTGAGTTCATCATCTCGGAAGTCACCTGGAAAGCCTGTCTGGCCTCCATGCTTGTCACCAGCTGGAACAGTGAGCCCCCACCTGCCCCTCATGCTCCCTGTGGAGGTTGGGCCACTTTGAAACACCTGCCACTTTAGGACATGGAAGGAAAATGCAAAGCAAAGAATTCACATATTCCTCTCCCAAAGAAGGAGCCCAGACTCCTGCTCCAGTGGCTCTTGAAAGGTGAATAGGTGGAGAGTAGCCTAGGCCTGCCGGATCAGACTAGCTTCAACCTGCCTTCCCTTCACTTCATGGATTCCTGCTGCCCAAACACCACCGGGTTAGCCTTTGCAGTGTTGTTTTAAATGCTGCACCATTGACTTGCTAAGATTCAGCTTCCTGAGTGGTAACTATATCATTTGCTCTTTGTTGTTGTTGTTGTTGTTGTTTTTAAAAAGGGAGTGAGAAATGGAACATCTGCAAGATACAAGGCACTGTCTCTGGCCCTTTGGGGAATATAGAGAAGTTCTTTGACACTTAACCAGGTGTTTTTAACCTACAATCCATGAGCACCAAAGGACCAGCCAAGATTGATAAACTTGTTGAAATTAAATGCAGAAATTTCTATGAACATGTCTATGTTTCTTTTTTAAGGGACAGGATCTCAGCTTTCTTCCGATCCTAATGATATAAAGTAACCCCAAAGATTAAGAACTGCTAAATTGGATGGTAGATGGTTGTGACTTCCTCCAGGAAGATCTCTAAAGGTTACTATGGGACTGAAAAGCTCTATCCTCCTGCTCTGTGTGAAAGCACACTTTTCTGCATGACTACCTATAGAGCTAAGGTTAAGCTCTATGCAACCAGAAGAATTACCTGGTTCTTTCATTTTACAGATGGGTACATTAAAGTCTCCTGTGTCAGTTGCCAAGGCCAGGCAGTATTTGTTTCTGAGGTGTTTCAGAGACCTTTATGTATTCATTTCACAATTTAACAGTCTTTTGAACATTTGCTTTGTGTTAGGTCAAGGGTTTTCAGTCTTTCAGTATATTCAAGGTGTTCTTTCAAATACCAGACATTTTGCAATGTACTTCACAGAATTAAATTATACTCTAGTTATGGTATGATTCTCATTCATTCTTGACAATAAATACACTCTTCTCTACCCTTGCCTTCCACTTTGAATACTTTTAATCCAGGAAAAAGGCAGTCTGTCTTTGGTATGGTTTTGATGATCTACTACTGATCATGAGAGTAATAGACTCACAGTCTACATTTATTTCATTCTTGTAACAATATACATTTTTAGTTATTGTAAAAAATAAGTATGAAGACAAGAAAACTTTACACTGTGATCATATCCTGTGTGCCCATGAAGGGTTCAGAGCCTTCTGGTTGAAAGCGGTCAAGCTAGATTCTGGGCTGAGCATCAGGGATTCAAACTTTTAAAGAACTATTGAATGCTTGCTGTTCTAGACACAAGATGAGTTCCTTGACTTTGTAGAAGTTACATTAGAGGAGGAAAAGCATAATGGACACATGGACAAATAAGACAGTTTCTGATAGGGACAAATGTTAAAAAGAATTGAAGGATTGTAGAAAAGTGAGTGAATGAGAAGGGGAAGAGGGCTATTTTCTGTAGCATCCTTGTTGGAGGTGACTTTGAGTGACGTGAATGGGCAAGAGTAAGCCAGCTCATAAAGAGCTGAGGGAAGGCTGATGCAGATAGAGGAGTAGCCACTGCGAAGATCCTAAGAGAAGGACGGTCTTGGCAAGTTCAGAGAACAAATAAAAGTCAGTGTGGCTGACCACAGTAGACAATATGGAGAGTAGGACAAAATGAAGTTGGAGAGAGAGGAAGGGGGCAGATTATATTGGATCCTGTGGGCCAGGGTTAAGAAATGTGTACTTCAATGGGAAGCCAGTAGTTGAAGCAAGAGAGCTGAGTGGTATCTCTGTTGTTTTAACAACACACACCAGGGGCGCCTGGGTGGCTCAGTTGGTTAAGTGTCCGGTTTTGGCTCAGGTCATGATCTCCTGGTCCATGACTTTGAGCCCACATCAGGTTCTGTGCTGACATCTCAGAGCCTGGAGCCTGATTTGGATTCTGTGTCTTCCTCTCTCTCTGCCCCTCCCCCACTCATGTTCTGTTTCTTTCTCTCAAAAATAAATAAATTTTTAAAAAAAAACAGCTGGTGGAAAATAGATTCTAGAAGGGTAGGCCTTGAAACAGGGAATTAGAAGTAGGTTGTTACTTCGCCCAGGCAGGAGGTCCTAGTGAATTGGACCAGTAGAGTAAAGGCTAGAATAGTGAGAAAAGCTAATGAAGAGATGACTGAGACTCATCTCATCCACCAAGGAGGTCCACAGTCTGGACCGTTGTTCATGGTAACAACGAGGCCAAAAGTGTGTGGGCGTGGCTCTTTCCAGTAGGCTTTGGGGATGGGGGTACGTCGAGGGGGCATATATCCTTCAACTGTCACCTTGTAAAAATCTGAATACAACCAATTCTTAAGTATTTTTCAACCCTTACTCCTGTAGACCATGTGATTTCAATTCATCAAGGGCTTCTTTCCAATAAAACATGAAACTGGGAAATGGTATTTTCTTTCTGTCCTCTTGCTGCTGCAGAATGAGGAAATGAGTTGTGGCTCCGAACAAAACCACAAAACCCGTTCTGTAGATCCAGCTTCCATAGAAGGCAAGTCCACATCTTACCTTTTTTGCCTAACCTCCCTGGGGGAAACCCTGAGAAATTTGTTTGGTTTTGTTTTTTCCCTTGGACATGACTGAAGCTAGGTCTCTCCTGAAAATAACGTCTTTCCCTATTGTGTCTAACTCAATCTAAATTGAGGGGCTTTACTTCCAACCTCAGTATTTGGTAAACACCCAATTTCTTGATGTTCTTGTTTCCCAAATCTGTTGGGGCTGTCTTGAGCCTTTGGCCTCATTCACTGAGGAACATGGATTTCTGGGAAGTTCTTGCCTCAAGCCCTTCAGCACGGATATTAAAGGGCCCCTGTCAAGTTTTGAAGGGTGTGACCATTGCCAGATTCCCCACAAGCCAAGCCCCTGAGGGATGCTGTTGCCAGCTGGCCCGTAGCCACACCAGAAATGGCTGGGTTTCAGTGGTTCTCTGTGTATGGAGCTGGCTGAGTCCTCCTGGATGAAAGGCAGCCTAATATAAACTGAAAATGTTATTAATAAGCAGCCACTTAAGAATTTCCTATGACTTGCCAGTGATCTGGGGGCCTCTGTGAACAGGGAGAAAAGCACAACTTGTTTTACATGGATTAGGGGACCCGTGCAGTCAGTTGAAAGGGCATCAAAAAGGCATTCCGGGGTTCGGTGAAGGGCTCTGGAGTCCCAAGGGATCTAGGTTTGCATTTCTGTTTTCATCGTCTCCTGGCGGTGGAAGCTTGAGTAAGTTCTAGCTACTCTCTGAACCTTTGTTTTCCCCATCTGTAAAATGAGGGTAGTAATTTCCATCTCATACTGTGCTTTGAGGATTGAATAAGGAATATATATAGAAAGTGCTTAGCATACAGCCCAATGTACAATCAGAAAGTACTTTCTTAAATAGGAAAGTTGAGGAACTCATACCCTAGAAATGGAACTGAATGGACTCTCCTTCCCCTTTCTCAGGAAAAAGAAATTTATTTGGGGTTCTAGACTCCCCAACACTTAGCAGTAACAACCATAGTACATGACTTCTCTGAGCTGCTCCTTTTTCATAAAAGGGCAATGACAGCCCTTGCTATTCTGACTAACCTTGTAGAGGTTCAGAAAGGTAACTTAAAGAGTTACCTAAATCGAACATGCCTGGTAAGCTCTAAAGTGCTTGATTAGCCCTTGGGGTCAGTAATTTAATCTGTAACCTGTTCTACCTCCGTGTATCTTGGTAAGAAAAGAAGGTCATTTGTGTGACCTTGAAATATTAACAGCATGCTAAAGATAAGTAATCCTTTGGTGAGGATCATAATTGAATTACCTTGCTCAGTCCAGCACACCTTTAAGTATATAGTAGGTGTTTAATAAAGACTTATAGGGGGCACCTTGGTGGCTTAGTCGGTTAAGTGGCCAATTTCAGCTCAGGTCATGATCTCACAGTCCATGGGGTCACGGCCCACATTAAACTCCTTGCTGACAGCCTGTAGCCTGCTTCGGATTCTGTGTCTCCCTCTCTCTTCACCCCTCCCTTGCTCATGCTGTCTCTCTTTCTCAAAATAAAATAAACGTTAAAAAAAAAAGATTTATAGAAATGACTTGTTTGCTCCCTATCTGTTTTCCATTGATCTCTCTTCTGTCTTAAGTGGAATACATGAGTAAGATCTAGATCGACTTCTAAAAAACAGGAATATGACTCCTTCCTTTTATTTTAAATCCCTCCACATAGCGTAGGATGTGATCTCTTGGCAAATACATAGTCAGGTTTCACTATACAAAGTATGCTGTATGTATTCATTATTTCATCCTACCAGCAAGTCCGTGAAGTGGCAGAGTTAGGATTTGAACCCAAATTATAGGGCCTCCAAATCCTAAGATCTTAATTCATTGCACAATAGACTACCTGTGAGTACTTAGGCAATATTTAATTCTCAGATCTTGTCTTCCTGAGCTTAGCCACCTTCTTCTACAAGGAAGGTAGAAAGGGAACAAGTGTCTCAACAGATAGCATGGAAGAGGAAGGCACAAAATACATATTTGTGGAGCCTTCCAATCCTTGCCATGAAGTCTGGAGGTGAGCGTTAGAATTCAATTTGCAGTGATTTCCCCAGAAACTCTTTTCCTGAAGGACTCATCAGGAAAGGAAACTCTCTTGGAACTTGCTCTCCTAAATGGCCAGTGAAGCAAAACATACGTGTTGTAAAATCGCAGTTAGCATGTGGACAAAGTGAAATTGAAGAATTTTTCCAGAAAGAGTAACTGTTCTGTCTACGTTGGTTTATTCTTAGCAGGGTAGCAAGTCTGACAGGCGGCTAAGGAAATCAGAGCTTCTCTAGATACCCATAGCCTTTCCTGGGGATGCAGTGATGCAGGTAGCAATGTTGCCATGGAGACACCATCCGTGGCCAAGCGCTTCTCCTCTGAGGGCTCACTGTGTGTACTCATTATGATGCTGAATTAGCTAGCTGTGTGTTTGTTTGGTAGGCAGATTCTCACTGGCCAGGGAACATTTTTACAATGAAGTCAAAATGCCTTCCCAAGGATTGTGTGTGTAATTCTCTAGCTGCCTTATTGTCGCCATCTTTGACTCCTTCTCCATACCTCGATGACCCCTTGTTCTCTCCCACCTCCATGCCCTTTATTCACCTGTTGGGCATATTCCTTCCTTCTCTTTTTGCTTAGCAACCTCCTACTAGTTGGTTTGTTTTAAAACTTATTATTTTGAAAAACTGTGGTGTATATGGTTGTTAAAAGATAGTACTATAAACTTTCATACATCCTTCCAGATGTCTCTGTTAATATTTAGCCACATTTGCTAATTTTTCTCATCCCCCCACAGGTGCATATATATTATTAATATTTTTGCTTAACCATGTGAAAGCAAATTACAGATATCATCCTTTACCTCATCATATTTCAGCATATGTTTCTTAGAAACAAGGACCTTCTCAATATCCCCGCAAAGAACTCTTCGCTTTGGTACATATGGTTTAGCTCTTTGCTTGCAAGTGTATCTTCATGTCCCAGTCAAACAGGGAGTCTTGTGGGGGCTTTTGTTTTGTTTGTTTGCTTGCTTTAGTCCCTCACAGCATCTACCAGGATGTATAGTATATAGATGTTTCGTAAATTATTGTTGAGTAAGTGAAGCTGCCTGCAGCAGACATTTTTGGTGTCCCTGTCTCCCTCCTTGGCACTCACTAGCCCAGTTTACTGTGACCCATGGTTCTTGCTGTAGATAGCCTCCCTGTCTGGCCTGTGGTCAAGCCCCGGGCCCCCTGGAGGGGTCCTTACCCGGTGACTGTTGGTACTTGGTGGATAAGCACTCTGCCTCTTTGACTCTCCTGTGGAACATTTCCCAGGAAGGTTGTTTTTTATTTTTTTTAATGTTTTTTATTTATTTTTGAGAGACAGAGAGAGACAGCACAAGCAAAGGAGGGTCAGAGAGAGAGGGAGACACAGAATCTGAAACAGGCTCCAGGCTCTGAGCTAGCTGTCAGCACAGAGCCCGACGTGGGGCTCGAACCCACGAACCGTGAGATCATGACCTCATGACCTGAGCTGAAGCCAGATGCTTAACTGACTGAGCCACCCAGGTGCCCCCCCCCCCCCCCCCCCCCCCCCCCCCCCGCCAGGAAGGTTGTAAACCATCTTCCTTAGCTCCTCAGCTGAAAGGAGTCCCACTTGTCCAAAGCTGTAGCCACTCGTGACCTCCCCTTACTTTGGGATGTTTCCCTTCACCAATTCCCTTTTCCATTTCCCTGTTAGGAATTTTCTGGGGATCATCCCTCCACCATTCTTTATGCTCACATGCTTCCTGAGAATCTGATTCTGGGGAAAGCCGATCTAAGACATTGTCCCCCCAGCTACTGAGACCTCATACGCCTAAACCAAAGCCTGGTAAGAGATGGTCATGATAAGTTTTTCTAAAGCCATGCAAGGGGCTTATTTATAAAAGGGAATGAGTCAAGGGCGCCTGGGTGGCTCAGTCGGTTAAGCATCTGACTTCGGCTCAGATCATGAAGTCACACTTCATGGGTTCGAGCCCCACATCAGACTCTATGCTGACAACTCAGAGCCTGGAACTTGCTTTGGATTTCTTGTCTCCCTCGCTCTCTGCCCCTCCCCCACACACACTGTCACTGTCTCTGCCTCTCAAAAATAAAACATTAAAATAAAAAAAAAAAAACATCAATAAAAGGGAATGTGTCTGAAATTACAAGATAAATTCAGAGTAGGGGGCTCTGTATATTTGCCCTGGGAAATAGGAATTGACATATTACCAGTGAGGAAGAAGCTGCCACTGAAAATTATCCTCTACCAAGTCTGGCAACGCTGGGGAGAGAGAAGCCCGTCTCGGTGCAGATGGCCAGAGCCGCTGGAGCCCGGGCAGAGGGCAGGGAGTTGGAGGGAGCCAGGCAGCGTGGCCTTGGCTCTGAGCACACACCAGCCTCGTGCCCAGCTGGCCCCGTCACGGTCTCGCCCCTTAGCTTCTGTGTTTGTTAGGAAGCCATTTTTCCTTTCTCACAGAGATAGAAATCATGCTTCCAGACATGACAAGTGTCAGAGTTCATGCCCGGGTCCTTCGTTCAGACTGAGTGTTTGCCAATAAAAGGGGAAAAGCAGAGAGTTGTGGCTCTGGGGACAGAGTTAAGGAGCCAGTCAGGATACGCCGACGTCTGGGTATGGAGACAGGAAGACCTAGGAATTCCAAGGGGAAGGGAATGAGGGGGGCAGAGGAACTTTACTGCGCCCACTTGGATGGCTCCATCCCCTGAATTTCACATCTGTGCTTGAGCTTTGGGACAGGCGGCCGCTCATCCAGTTTGGTCACTCTCCTGGAGGCGGATAGTGATGGGGGAGGGGAGGCCACACACCACATCCTGAGAGTGCCTCACTCTGCACTCTCACTCTTCCTGCTTGCTCTTCTCTGCCTGCACCACCCTCCCCATGGGTTCTCTCAGAGCAGCCCCAAATTCCGTCTTCTGAGCACAGCTCCAATGTCACTTGAGCAGAGAGGCCCGTCCTAACCCATCCTCAGCCCCTCTCTTTCTCATGTCCCTGTTTGTTTTCATCATGACACGGACACCAGTCTACAAATGGCAGGTTTACCTGTCTGTTGACCTGCCTCTTGTCCATCTGCCTCCGTGGACTCTAAGCTCCAGGAGGTTAGAGCAGGTGTATGTCTTCATCGCTGCTCTGGGCTCGACATCTCAGCCCTGCATACAGCACACCCCATCCACTGTTGTCTGCTTGGCTGGTGGGGCGGACGGATGGATGGATTGATATGGGTGGATGAATGGACAGATGGATGACGGGATGCCTGGAGGAAAAGAAGGAAGATTTGGCCACTCTGCATACAACAAGGTGATAGAAAGATCACTCTTCTTGGAGTCAGATGGCTTAGGTTCTAATCTGTCCAACTTCAGTGAAGTCAGGTATGAGCTTACAGCCTTGATTTTTGTATCTGTGCACTGGGTTAAAATGCTAACTCGGCAGGACTGCTGAGAATGAGTAAATGAGATAAACTATACACAAAGGATAGGAGAGGTGCCTCAGCAGCTCCACTGGTTGAGGGACCAGCTTCGGCTCAGGTCATGATCTCACGGTTTAGGGGTTCAAGCCCCACATTGGGCTCTGTGCTGACAGTGCAGACCTACTTGGGATTCTCTCTCCCTCTCTCTCTGCCCCTCCCTTGCCCTCATGCACATGTGTGTACTCTCTCAAAAATAAACATTAAAAAAATATTTTTAAATAATATGAATATTATACATCCTCCATAAATGTGAGAAATGATGCTAGTGGTAGAAATGGAGCCACTGTGTTCAACCTTTCCTGGCATCCTCTGGTCACAAAGCACATGTTAGAGTGGAGAGGCAGGAGCCTGGCCCCTGGTGGTCAGAACTCTCCTTGGGGGGTAATTTTACCTCCTGGAAATTCTCACTTCATTTCAGGCTGTTCTCCACACATGGATCTCTTGCCTGCCTTCATTCCTGCCGTTCTGACCCCCCACGTGTGTTTCATGAAGGATGGTAAGGTGGGAACAGAAGCCCCATGTGGAGGTTATATAATCACGGGTGGCAGTTGGCATTCTATGTCACAGCTCAGCTTTGACAACTCTGCTTTACTCCCAACATGATTATCTCAACCGTACCTTCGGGCAGGCAGATGCCACTTCCGGTTCTTCATGGCTTTCTTGAAGCACAATACAGCAATGCCTTTTCTGCTAATACCCGCTGTGTCTTTACCGGTCGACTTCGGGAGAGTAAAAACTCTCTTCTCCCAACATGCTTCTTTACCTCCTAGCAACACCCCGGGGAGGTGTCCCCACAGGACAGTGAACTCAGAACAACATTCACCTCCTTTTAAGCAGGTGCTTTGCATGCCTATGAAAAGCTGAGGCTGTCATTAGAAACTTAAAGAAATTGGGCAACAGAGCAGACTGAGAAGGTCGAGCTCCTGCCCAGTTCCTCCTGAGCCCGTCCTGCCCAGGGTGGATCGTCCAGGTGGTTTGGAGTGATGGAAGTTGCCACAGCACTGAGAGTATGTGACTGATGTACAAAGATTCAATTCAGAGCCAAGGCTTAGTGGTTATAAATTATCCCTGCCCCATCTCTCCCCACTTGCACAGAAAATTGAAAGTCGATAACTGTTGAAATCTGGTTTTCAGATGTTTTTTATCTGACGGACCTAACTTAACTCTGTGATGCCCATAAATAAATATGCAATTCCCACATTGCTGGCATCTTCCATGCTACATAAATAAGTTCTATAATCCTGTTACAGGGCACCGGCTCAGAACAAACCCACTTATCTGGATTGAATAATGCTCTTCTCTTTGCCGAGAGGATTGTGTGGACGTGAGTGGGTGTTCTGGCTCATGCCTTGTCATTCCAGGCCAGTCTTGTCTCTTGGTGCTTGCTGATGGCGGACACAGAGAATAAAATCTGGTCTCTAGTTTCTTAACATGAAAGAGAAAGAGGACCAACAGCTGTTTCTGTTTAACAGTGATTATCTCTGGGATTGTGAGTGTTTTGAAATATTTTTCTTCTTGCTTATCTGCAATTCCTGATTCGTTTCCACATCAACTGTGTACTACTTTTTTTCTTCTTAAGGATAAGGAAGCAGTGACTTTATAATATGGAGAAAAAGGTTCCCTTTTTCCTCTTAAGAATAAGAGAGTTGTTTTTTTGTTTTTTTTGTTTGTTTGTTTGTTTTTGTCTTCAATGAGCTGGAATCATGGGAGAACACCAAGGATGCGTTCATTCTGAAGCAAAAAGCTATGGAAGACTTTGGGTTGTTTGATCCCTTTTGTCTTTAACAAAAGTATATTTTCCCACACCTGATCTCAGCTGCCTGAGGCAGGGCCACATTATCATGTGCCCAGTGTTGCTTGTTCCTCATCAGTCATTTACCATGTGTTGGGGCTGTGTTGCCCTTTAAGCAGCCTGCCCTTGGATCCTTTTCGTAAAAGTGGCCTGGACCTGATCTGGCCATGAACTTGGGACCCATCTGAGAAGCCCATACCACAGGGGAGGTGGAAGGCGGAGGACAGATGGTGCAGCTGGCAGTGAGACACCCTTCTGGTGGCTCATGTGGTAGTGCCTCTCCAGCACCTTTTACTCATGAGCCTACCCGGGTGCCCAGTCAGGTGACAGGTGGGCTTAGTGATGTCAGAGTCTAAGTCATGGTGGTCAGGAGAAATCGACATAGGTTCCCTGGAACAGTTTTAAGAATGGACATTGCCCAGGGTTCCTGAGACCATCCAGGATTTGGTAGAACACACACTCTGACCCCAGTGTTCCTTTCTAACTGGAGGCCAGCGACAGAAGAGTGTCCGCCAAGTGCACATCAGGGATACCGACAGAAATGCACTCCCTGGGCCCTGTCCCACATCTCTCAACTCTGAATCTCTTGCTTCCCCCACTCCTCCCCAAGCATCACCATGTCATGTCTTGGCAACCAGATTTACAATTTCCCAGGAGTAGAATTGTTATTTATAGGCAGAGTTTCACAATTAGGATTGTCTTTTGAAAGCCACTTTTTTTTTTTTTGGTCTTTCTGTCATCTATTAAAATATCGAGCCTCTCATTCACATCTTGCTAAGTGCTGGGAATGACCTTGAGCTGTCGTGGGGAGTATGCTGGTTTCCAAACTTATGTCTTTGGAACCCTTGGGACCTTAAGATCATGAAATGCCTGGAGTGTGGAAAGCAGGTTGCGCTTGAGAGAGGGCTGCCTCCTTCCCTCATATAATCTTGGGCAGCTCTGTTTTCACATAGTCCTTCCGTGAAAATTATTTTCCTCTCATTAAGAAAAAAAGGGAAGGGGAAGGGGAAAGAGAGAAAGATTTTTTTTTTTTAAGTACTTAATGATGTTTACAATGTCATCCAAATCTAGAATCCTGCCATTTAGGACGTGAACTTGTCAGAAACTCATTCTAAAGGAGGATCCCTTTTTGCCTTCATCTTACCACTTCTCATACAAAGCAAGACATTGTGGTTCAGGGTTCAGTGTGGTAAATAACCTGTCAACATTTCCAAGATGAGACCCCTTCCCCGCCCCAACTCAGTGCGCTGGCACACCCTGTCCATTATAATGAATCCCTTCCCCAGCACAGTAGGTAAGTTAATTAGCATAAATTAGTGACTCTTCAAATGGTGTGGTCATGGGCCCAGATGACAAGAGTACTTTGAGATGGTTAAAAAGAGAGCCTCCATTGCCCACCAATATTGTGTATTCCGTGGAAGAGCAGATCATCACGGCTTCTGAATGTGGAGGCGAATGCATTAATAGCTGTAACTTTTAGGTAGGGGTTTGCTGGGATGTGGCTGGGCAGAGGGAGGGAAGGAAGGGGAAGTGGGATCACTGCTCTCAGGATCCTGCCTTCTTCCTCGGAAACCTGTCATTCACAAACCCAATTACGTGCAGGTAGAATGTCACCTCTGACAGAATGAAACCAATGCATGCTTTATGTGGTTGGTTTTTTAATTTTTTTTTAAATGAAATCCTGCTCTACTAGCAGGTTCTATTTTCATAAATGTCTTTTTTTTTTTTTAAGCCAAATCATCTATTTCCCCCACACACTCCTGAAAAGCTTTAATCAGTGTGTCGAAAGAGAGAGCTGTTTGGTATTGCTGTGTACGTTTTGCCAAGACTGGGAGAGAGACGTGAGGATCAAGAGAAATCTTCTTGGCCTATCTCTGACCCTCTGCTCCTATGTGAGCGTCTGGGCCTTGGGTTCCCTGTTTGTAAACAGGGGTTATTCAATTAGTCTTTCCAAAGGCTGTCGTGGCATCACTCAAGGACTGAAAATGCTTTGCAAATAAAAATGCCTTGCCACAGGAGTGCCTGTTAATTATAAATGAGAAGTAGAAGGCAGGCAGCTAGCAGGAAAAATATGTGAGGTCCTTATGGTGTCTGGTTACCATTTTTGTTTTCCTTCCTCTTTGATTTTGATTTTGATTTTTCTCAATGTGTTTGTTTTTCAAAAGCACAAGGGTATTCTGCATTTGGGATCAGGCATGCCTTCAATAGTTAATTGTTTGGGTTCAGGGGTCAAATAGATCCTACTTTGAGTCTCCATTCTGCTCACCATTTACTTTGAACATATTCGCTTGACCACCCTGGGCCTCTGTTTGCCTCTCTAGAAAGTGGGGATGATAATTTCTTTGTTGGAGGAATGGTGTACGAATCTGGATTCACGGGTGTAAGGTATAGGTAAGACAAATGCTGTGCATTCATTGCGTGTATGCACCCTCCTTAATTCTGATCACCCTCATTCTGCTTCACCTTTCTTGTACTCTCTTTGACCAAATGACTTGTTATGTGGATTGCTCAGGTCCCAGGAGGGTGGACATTGTTGTCTGGTTTGGTTAAGTATCCTGAGTGCGAGAGCAGTGCCTGGCATGTGACAGGGGCTTGGACAGTTGTTGACTAAATAGACCCTTAGCCCTCTGCTCTCCGTCTATTCTCTCTGTAGTTTTATTCTTGAGATTCATTCTGAATCTGGTTCTGTAATTCCGTGTTTTGTTTCCTTCTTGTCTTTTTTCTTTTCCTTGGGCTTCCGTTCTGTCAATTCTGTCCAACAAACATTAAATGTGC
Organism: Suricata suricatta; assembly: GCF_006229205.1. Taxonomy (NCBI): domain Eukaryota; kingdom Metazoa; phylum Chordata; class Mammalia; order Carnivora; family Herpestidae; genus Suricata; species Suricata suricatta. The sequence continues at coordinate 30,891,251 of NC_043711.1, read as the reverse complement.
TCTTCCTTGCACCCCTGAATACATGAGGTGCTCTGATGAATCTTCTGGAGACTGAATTTGGTAAAAATTCCTCTACATTTTGTTTTTAAAAGTATGGCTTCCTAGTATAAACCATTAGTCACCAAAGAGCTTCCTAAATTTGCTCAAGCACACTAGATTTTTTTTTCCTTAAGTCATTAACTGGTATAAAAATATTTGTAGGGAAAAAGCCCTAGCCACTTCCTAACACTCTTGACTTCTTTACAGTAGCCAGTTAATTAAAGAGTTACTGTTAAAATGGGCTCTGACTATTTTTAAAAGCAGCAGCCAGGGTTTGGAAGAAACCTCTTTGAGTTTCGAGATGCAAACCAGCTCCAAGTGTACATTCTGTCTGTGTATATTTTCAGTCTGACGGAGAGCAGGAGGTGGAGGAATCTGACAAGCCTGACTTGGCTGAACTAAACTGATTTTGTTTCTTGAGTACATCTTGGTGTCAAAATTCGTGTAGAAGACATTAATAGAGTGAGGGCAAAACCCAACCGATCATCTGAATAGATGGAAAAAAGCTTTTGACAAAACCCAACACCCTTTTGTGACTTAGAAAAAAAAAAGCACTCCAAAACCTAGCATTGAAAGGAGCTTCTTCAACTTGATAAGTGGCATCTGCAAAAAACCCACAGCTAAGTAATGCTTGATAGTGAAAGATGGGATGCTTTTCCTTAAGATCAAGAAGAAGACAAAGATGTCTGCACTTGTCACTTCTGTTGACCATTGTGTTGTAGAGTCTAGCCCGAGCAATTAGGCAAGACAAAGATATAAAAGGTAGAATGGAAAAGAAAGAATGAAACTATCTCCCTTTGCAGATGACATGATCTTGTATGCAGGAAATCCTTAGAAATACACACACACGCGCACGCGCGCACACACACACACACCATTCTCTTAAAACTAAAAACATGAGTTCAACAAGATTGTATGGTAGAAGATCAGTTGACAAATACCTTTGGTGTTTGTGTCCACTAACAATCTGAAAATGAAAGTAAGCAAAGAGTTCTATTTACAATAGCCTCAAAAAGAATAAAATACTTAGGAATAAACTCAACAAAAAATGTGCAGGATTTGTAACTAAAAAACACAAAATAGCATTGAAAAAAATTAAACTGAAATAAATGGAAAGACGTTTTGTTGATGGATTATACCTAATATTGTTAAGATAGCAATATTGTCCAAATTGATTGCTAGATTCATTACCATCTCTGTTGAAATCCCAGGTGGATGTTTTTGCTCAAAATGGAAGCTCATCCTAAAATTCCTATTTCATGATGCAAACGTCAGGGACCCAGGAGAGCCAATATAATTTTTTAAAAGAAAGACAGCGTTGGAGGACTGACATTCACAATTTCAAAACCTACTGTAAAACTACAGTAATCAAGACAGAGTGATAGTGGCATAAAATACACAGGTCAATGGAATAAAATTGAAAGTACAGAAATAAACCCTTATATTTATGACCAATTGATTTTTGACAAGACAATCCAATGGAGAAAGAAAAGACTTCTTAACAAATGGTGCCAGGGCAGTTGAGTATCCACAGAAGTATGAAGTTGGACTCCTACCTCACGCCATGCGTGAAAATGAACTCAAATGAGTCATAGACCCAAATGTAAGAGCCAAAGCCATAAAGCTCCTAGATAAAATATAGGAGTAAATCTTTATGACTTTGAGTCAGACAGTGGTTTCTCAGGTATGATACCAAAAGCACAAGCAACCACAGAAAAAGAAATAAATGGGAATTCATCATAATAAGAAACGGGTGCTCCAGTGGGCATCATTAAGACCACCCACAGATGGGAGAATATTTCTCTAAATCCTATTTCTGATAAAGGACTTGCATTCAGGAATATATATATAAAGAATTTTATAACTCAACAATAAACAGAAACTAACAGTTTTTAAATTGGAGTAAAAGTTTAAACAGACATTTCTCCAAAGAAGATATATAATAAGCACATAAAAAGATGCTCAATATCATTAGCTATTAAGAAAATACAAACCAAAACCACAATAAGATGCCAGTCCACACCCACTGGAATGGCAACAATGGAAGGATAATAGCAGGTGTGGCAAGGATGTGGAGAAAATAAAACACCCATTCATTAATGGTGGGAATGTAAGATGGTGCAGATATTTTTGAAAAAGTTTGACAGCTCCTCAAAATGTTAAATATAAAGTTACCCTATCACCTAGTAATTCTCCTCCTGGATATATACCCAAGAGAATTGAAAACACATGTTCACACAGAACTACTTGTATATAAATATTTAGAGCAGTGTTATTCACAAAAGTAAAAAAAAAAAAAGTGGAAACAGTCAACATGTCCAACTGATGAATGAATAAACAGAATGTAATCTATCCACACTATGGAATATTATAATGCAATAAAAAGGAAGGGAAGATTGGCACAGGCTACAACATGAATTGACCTTGAAAACATCATACTGTTTGAAAGAAGCCTGTTTCAAAAGATTGTGTATGACATGACCATTTCTGTGAGATCTCCTAAAGGCAAAGCTATAGAGATAACAAAGAGATGAGTGGTTGTCAGGGTCTGGCAGGGAGAAGGCAATGTGGAAGGTCACTACTAATGTGCCCTGGGTTTCTTTTGGGATGATGACAGTGCTCTAACATTAAATAGTGGTGATGGTTTCACAAAACTGTGACTATACTAAAAGCCAGTGATTTGTACACTTTACAGTGATGAACTTTATGGTATGGGAATTACACCTGAACAAAGCTGTTGTCAAAAAATCAGGCGTGTGTGGGGATTAGGATTCTGCGCTTTCTCATTGGCTGGATACGACATTACTGAAACCAATCCTAAAGATCTGAGTACCACATAGAACAGTTTATTTTCTTAAAATTTTACTCCTCCCATTGTTTTTCTCTTCTTTATTGGTGGCAGCTTGAAATCCTTTTGCATTGTTGATATCAACCTTTTTCCTGCTTCATCATTTTTATAGCCATAAAAAAGAGCAGATGGTAACCTTAAAAGAGAAATGTTCAACTTTAGGGAGAGTTTTATCTTTGGCTGATACCTTTTCACATAATTCACATGCATGATCACCTTGTATATAATAAATATCATATATAATACATTAATTATATTTTTATTTACTTATATTTATTAAATTATGCTTAATTTAAATATTTAATTATATTAACTATTATATTATATTATATTTTATTTTATTAAAAATAGAGATTTGGGTTTCTGATTAGAATTTCAAACCCATGGGGATATTCTGTACAGGTGAAAATGTCTTTCCTATGGGATCTTAGGGCCAGGTTTGTTTAGTGGGAAAAACCTGTCTTACTCTTTTTCTTCAAGAAAATCTCACCTGCTGTTCTTTTTATAACCACTTCCATTTTCCAAGCTTCTAGGAAGCTTTTATAAAAATGGTGTGTTGTCAGTATTTGTTAAAAACACAGGTAATATTTTTGGTCGGCATATGTATTATGTCTATTTAATTACTACTGTAGTCAAGAAGATTGCAGTCATGGTTCATGTCCAGTGCTCTGTCGAGTCAAAGATATTTTGACATGGCTTTGGGGTTATCGGTTTAGAAGAAAAGGTTGAAGTCCAAGTTTGAACACTGTCATTCTGCTTACCTGGCAGCCTCTAACCTTTGATGACGTTTCCACATGGGCACCGCCACACCTTCTCCAAAGACAGGCGTGCTGTGGAACACTGCTTTAGATGCTCTTGCCAAGAGCCAGTTGCCAAGGAATGTGTTTATGGTTTGGGATCCAAGGGCTGGTGACTGGCAGCCTGTTGAAAATGGTTTCCTTGGCCTTCCTTCTCACCTCCCGCCTTCTCTGCTTGCAGGAAGATCTGCTTGCACTGCAAGTGTCCTCAGGAGGAGCACATGGTGACAGTGATGCCCCTAGAGATGGAGAAGACTGTCAGCAAACTCATGTTTGACTTCCAGAGGAACTCAACCTCAGATGACGACTCAGGCTGCGCCTTGGAGGAGTACGCCTGGATCCCGCCAGGGCTGAAGCCTGAACAGGTACCATTCTTGACGGGAGGGCGCTTGTGGTTTGGGCCGCCTGTCCTTCCTCATTCCAGTTCAGAAGGAAGAGGTAACTTTGCTGACTCAGAGAAGCGGTTGGGGCTATGTGGGTTGACGAGGTCTGGGGCCCCAGTCGGGAGTGTGTCCTGCCTGGGCCACTTTTAATTCGTTCTGGTTGCCATTATTAACTATCAACAGAAGAGTGACTAGAAACATTGGCGTTGAAACTTTAGAGAAGGAAACTTGATTTCTGAAGGGTGGAAGAGAGTTCTGTTTGGCCATGAATCTTTAAGATTCTTTGTTAAGGAGAGGGAGGAAATAGGGACTTGCCTTATTCTTCCCAGTGATATATGCTGTGTTTAAATACGACGTTTGGCCTTGCTTTACAAAGAAAGACATTGGCATTTCCTGAAATATTTGGCATTACCTACAGGCTGTAAATATTATTGGCTTGATTAGATGAACTCGGTTTCTTTCTGTTTCACTGTGTCTTTCTCAGTGATATACAGCCTCTGCTTTGTATTTGTGTAGTTGGAATTTTCTCTTCCACCAAACTCATGTTGGTTTAGAAGCCCCTTCTTTTAGCTGAATACTTTCACAATCTATGTGATGTACACCCCTATTTTTCCCTCCAATGCAGAAAATTCTTTCTCGCGTGATCTTCCCTATTTCTGACAGAATGTTTTGAAGCTTAAAAGACCCTGAAAATGTAAAGTCAGGACATTTCTGTGCGATAATGCTACTAGAAAAAGTTCTTTATGATTAAAAAAGACCCAAGAATTCCCAAATGACTAGAGAGTAAGACACGGATAACATCTCTTTGATGAGTCTTCGCTTCTCATTTTCTTCTAATATTGGAGGTCACAAATCAGCACCCAACATCAAGCACACTGGCAGGATTGGGTCAGTCAGCAAAGTCTTATGTAAAAATTTGAATTAGTGACTAATCCTTAAAAATGAGGAGTTTGAATGTAAAAGTCTTAAAGAATTGAGGGTGTGACATTCCATCCCTAAAAGAATTGGTGCTTGACCATTGAGCTGGGTGCTGGCCATTCTTTTCAAACAGCTGGATCTCTCCAGATCGCCCAGTCCATTTCAGCCTTTGATGTTACCTTCCTAAGCCCTACAGGCCCTTCAGTTTTGTGATCCCTGTCCTAATTCTTCCTAGGAAGAAAATATTTTAGAACAACAACCTTCATAGAAAATGATCTCCATGAGAATTTAAGGGAGTTCTGTGCTGAGATATTATCAGGAAAAAATAAGACCATTTTCTCTCAGTTTACAGCTTAAGGTTTTATCTTTATTTTCTTCTGCTTCACTGAAGATTGTGTTATTAAGAGTAAGTTTCAGAAAAATGAGAATATTTGATTGAGTTTGTCTGAAAACTCAAATGAGGTGACGGGTGACTGGATATCTTTGTTTGACATCACTACCCTGCTGCCAGTATTTGAGCAGTGAATTTTCACACCTAGATACATCTGTGAGCTTATTTCATTTTCTTGCTAACCTCATTTCCAGCAACTTCTAAAAGGCCCATCTTTCTTTTGTTCACATTGCTTTCTGCAAAATTGGGCCCTGAAATTCTGAAGTTAAGCTATTTTGGGTTCCCTGCTTAGGTAGACTCTTCTCTAAGACCATGAAAAATCATTCTGTGGTTTTCAGATGTGGAGAAAATTTTCTGTAGGCCCAAGAAAACAGGCAGTTGCGGAAGTGGGGTCTTGGTTCAGTTCACCAATTCTGAAAGTGAGTGCTTATAGTATTTTTGAAGGTCACTTGACTCATCCAAAGTGAACGTTTTGGGGAAACATAAAACCACTTTCTTTGATTTGTTTTGAAAGAAGACAATTAGTGCTATTCAACACATGAGTTGAATTCTGTCCAATGAAAGGATATTCCTGTCTCTTAGATAACTCTCCTGTTTCTTGGATGCTTTTCTCTCTTCCTTGAACTTGCTCAAACCTATGTGACACAGAGGGTTAGGAGGAGCATTTGTTCTCCAGAGAGAGAGAGAGAGAGAGAGAGGGAGAGGGAGAGATTATCTCCTCAGGCTATTCTATCGACTGTATAGTTGCCTAATAAAATATGAGTCTATATTTAAAGATGTTTGAAGAGATCATGTTGCATGAAAGAAATGGGAATCAAATTTTTTAATTATGATATTGTTCAGGCACCTGGGTGGCTCAGTTGGTTAAACATCCGACTCTTGATTTTGGCTCAGTTCATGATCTCATGGTTGTGGGGTCAAGCCCTGTGTTGAGCTGTCAGCACAGAGCCTGCTTGGGATTCTCTCTCCTTCTCCATTGGCTTCCCCCCTCTACAAAAAATAAAAATAAAATTGTGAGGTGTTTTAAAATCAATTATGGAACTATTTATACATTTAAAGTATTTTTTAAAGCTGTGTAGAACATTCTAAGATTAGAAAAATTTGAGACCCTGAATGTTTTCTGCTGAAAATGCTGATGTTTAATATCATGTTAGTTGTCTCTGATTTGAGAAAATTCATTTTTCTACCAGGAGAAATTACAGTGAACATTAAATGCTCTGCGCTGCAGGCAAAACACTAAAGACTAGTTAAGGTTGAGAGTAATGTGCTTTCATTGCTGTGAGAACCTTTCATTTTACTCCCTGATCATGGGGTTGGTCCTATACCTTCAGGTGATACTCTTTATTATTCTATTTCTTCTGAGAAATGCCTTCAATTACATATAATGCACATGGAAGTCACGTCCCATTTCAAGAGGTATTTTTGAATATGGGCGTTTAATTTCTTAAAAATCTACTATCTGAGAGGCACCTGGGTGGGTCAGTCAGCTTGTGTCTACCTCTTTCTTGATTTCAGCTCAAGATGTGATCCCAGGGTTGTGGGATCAAGCCCCACATAGGGCTCTGGGCTGAGTATGGAGCCTGCTTGGGATTCTCTCTCTCCCTCTCCCTCTGCCCCTTCCCACCCCTGCATGCTCTCTCACTCTCTCTCAGAAATAAATAAATAAAAGTTTTAAAAAAATATATAAAAATAAAAATATTCTAGCTACAAAACCCAGCCTTATTAAAGTAGTGTGAAAAATGATAAATATAACAGATGATGCCAGAAAGGAAGGGTATTTATGTTGTGACTCTCAGTGATTGTTAATCAGGGACGCTGTCCACATTCCCTCCCCCTCTGTTGGCCTCAAACAAGGTGTGGCCTGTCATCCACAGAGCCCTCCGGGACCTAAGTTGTCCAGATTGGCCATCTGTGGTCTTCTTTAAGGCTCCACTTTGTCTCCACACTCAGTTAATCACATGAGCCCTGTCTCCTAGAGATGCTATGGTGATAATTTATAGTGGATGATACTTCAGGAAGAATTTGGAAAATAGTCAGGATGCTGTAAGGAAGGCCCAGGGTGAGCAGGATTTCTCTACTGGAGCATCATTGGAATTTGGGGCTGGATAATTCTTTGCTGCTGGGGCTGTCCCTTTCAGTGTAGGATAACTAGCATCTTCCGTGGCCTCTCCCTACTGGATCCCAGGAGCCCACACCACCTGCTTCCCAAGACCTTGGGATGACCAAACTTGTCTCCAGGCAGCAGCCAGTGGCCCTAGGGGTTCACTCAAGTGGGGTTGGACAGCCCATTTGAGAACCACTGGATGAAAGTGATGCTAAAGCCTAAAGGGTCAATCAGCAAACTTGTGGCTCAGTCAGGATGGAAAAGGCTGACCCGGATTAGCAAACATTGACTCAGGTGCCTACCGTGTTCTAGTTGTGGTGGGAGAGCTGCTCCTGGGGAGCAGGATCAGTATGTAGCAGAGTGAAGAAGTGGGGAGCCTCGCTGCTCCTGCAGAGGCCAGTGCTCTCCAAACAGACCCTGCTATCCTCAGCCAGTCAAAATGAGGACCGGAGTGGTGTGAGGACCAGGCAGGGGCACATGGCCATCTTTTATTCTCCAAAACAGAACTCCAGTTCTCCTTTTACATAAGGAAAACTGGCTCATTGAAAAAAAAAAACAGAAAGAAAAGAAAATATGAGATACCTAAGGAAGTGGCTCAAACTCCCCCATCATTCCACCAGTAAGGACTATTGTTTGGCAACCTTTATTATATGCATACAGCAAGTATCTTTATAAAAGGAGTACTTCTGTTTTGTTTTGGACAAACATGTGATGACACTGTCCGCTTACCTTGACTTTTGTTTCACATCATCTACCGTGAACATTTTTCAGTATCGGTACATTTAGATCCATATTAACCTTTGGAAGGGTTGTTTGGTCCTCCCTGGGAGTGTCCAGCTGGAGTGGGACCATCACTAGGGGGACCTTTTGGAAAGGGATGTGTAGAAGTATGGGGGTAGTTATCGTCAAAATAACTTCACTAGCATTAACATGGGTAGCGGTTTGTGATGCTAAGCATCCTGAAAATCCCCAGATGCTTCTGCACAAAGATAAAGCGACCCCTCCCGAGTGCCAAGAGTGCCACTGTTGAGCACCTGAGCTGAGGGTTTCTTTGTGAAAGCTACCTTGTTGGTAGCTCTCTGCTGCATTAGATAAGGCGGCAGCAGCCAGCCACCCTATGCATTCGCCTGTTCCTCTCCTGAAGAACAATTCTGAGAGGTGGCGTGGTCACATGTGAATCTTTTTTAAGGCTTTTGATTTATTGTGAGAAACTGTCCTCCAGAAAGGTTCTAACTAGTAAGTCCTCTGGGTGGATAGTCTTCACTGGGTCCATAGGGATGTGTTTTTTCTGTTAATTCTGCTCATTGCTCATGCAAGCCTGAAGACACCATCAGATTGCTTCTCCTGAGTGAATTCCTCTTCATCCGTGTTTTGGATACTCCAGTATCTGGAAACAGTTCTCAAATATGAATGTCCCCCACCCTTGGCTTCCAAGTGTTATTATCAATCCCTTGACCTTAACTGTGTCTTTGCACATAAAGAGCAATGATTTGTCCAGAAGTCTCAACTCGCACATCAAATTCTCATGGGAAGGATGAAGATACCAGGAGTCCAATGTTGGACTTTCATAGTCTTCTGCCACATGTGGAAAAGCAGATCCTTCACTGCTGCCTACAGAAGGGGGTGACCTCGTTGGTTTCAAGCCCTGTGAAAGTCTGGAATATGTCTCTTGGAGGAATATAAATGTCTTCATTTGGCGTCTCATTTAGTGACCATTGCTCATCCATCAGGTATCAGAGTAAGTGTGCTTCCTGAAAGTGCTTCTCTGACCACATCCTACACCCACAACATTAGGTCCCCAGTTACATGCTGTGTAGAAATCCCTGCACCTTTCCTTATTCACACTTTTTCAAATGTAATTAAACACTTGTGTAATTATCTGTTTGGCATTTGCCTCCTCCACTTAGCTCTAAGATCCAAGAAGGCAGGGATCTTGTCTGGTTGGTTCTTCAGGGATCCCCCAATCCCTAGCACAGTGCCTGACCCCAGGCAGACAGCCAACAGATATCTGTTAAGAGACAGGCAGGTGACCTGGATCCTTGGCAGAAGCAGGAAGGTTCAGGATTGCCTTACATGGAAAAGACAAAAGTCATCAAAATGCTTTTTTTTAATAACATAAAGGAGTATTCTGTATCAGTTTTTCCTGCTCCTTGTGTTTCCTTGAAACGTATGTGTTCTAATCAGATTCCGCAAACCATTTCGGTGGCTTCAAGGTTTTCTCAGCTTACAGGGGACAGGGGACCGGGGTGGCATCACCTGACATGCTGGGCTCTAGTCCACACGTGCAGGAAAGCCTCTGGCTCTAAGACCTGGGCCTGGAGCATGGTGGGAGGAGCCAAGGGTCTGGCTCAGAATCATTTGTACCTCAGTCCAAATGTGGGGAGCCCTTTGGGAGTCACAGGGTGAGGAGGAAGAAGCCACATGGTCCAGCAGGATGAACCTCACCCCTGCAGTCGGCAAATCGGGCCACTGCTCTATCCCTTTGTGACCGCAGGAAGGTACTCACTTTCCACGAGCATTGCTTTTCTCATGATGATGACGAAAGTAGAGAAAATTATCAACGCTGGTTATGTGCCCACCACCATCTTTAATTTTGCTTGCATCAGCCTGTTTAATTCTCCCAACAGCCTTACTAGGTCATTGCTATTCCTGTCTCTGTTTCAGAGGTGAATAAAGCACCAAAGAGATTTAAAAAGATGCCTGTGGTCACACAACAGAGCAACAGACACCCATTCAGTCTCCAACAACTCAGCCTGGGAGCTGATACTTAAGCATATAGGCCACATGGCAGGTCTGGGCCCCGAATGAGGGAGCGTATGTGCACAGAAGTTGCTCGCCGAGGTGGTTGTTACCTTACTGTCCTTCCTGTGAAGCTGTAGTGTCAGTGATGACTATAGCCCTACACAGGCAGGAAGAGGAAAGGAACATCGGCTTGTCCAGGCCAGAGAAAGGCTCGGTGAGGGTGGAGATGGTGAGCGAAGCGTAGGGTTAATGGGAGTCCCGGGCTCTGTCTCGGCCTTCTCTCAAAGCTTTCAGTCACCTCATTTTGAATTCTGCCAAGACAGAGGCCTCTCTGTTCCCCACGTTGTCAGCTGTGTGAATGTTGTAAAGGTGCGACATCTTTCTCATGAAGTGCTGTCCCAGCCGTGCCACAGCGACTTGGACAGGGGCCCCGGCGGAGCTACCCGACTGAATTCTCCCGTGCCCCAAGCAGGTTTCGGAGCTGTCTGCCGAAGAAATGAGCTCCCCCACCCACCTCCCTTGGTGCCTGAAATCTGCAAGATCACAGTCACTAGGCCTAGGAGGAGTGGGCTCATAGGCTGCTCAGAGTGCGAAGATAGCCTCCCCACAAAAGAGAATAGTCTACAAACCGCCCCTCAGGGGGTCAGCAAGTCAGAGGGAGGCATCGCTCTGGGCTCTGGCCTCTCTTTGCCACTTAGATTCTCTTCAGCACCGCTTTCTCGTGGGTGGGCTTCTTGGCAGTGTCCCCCTCGCGGTCCTCCCGAGAGGGTAAGGAGAGAATCAGAGAGTGTGCTGGAGAATTTTGTGAAGAGGGCATAGTGCCTGGGCTTTCTTCCTGCATCCATTCGCTTATTCAGCAGGTACTCATGTGTATCCACTACTTCAGGCATTGTTCTAAGCACTAAGGATAAAACCATAAACAAGATAATGAAGGTTTCGGCTAGATTAGAGTTGTAAGAGGGTGTTAGAGACATAAATTAGAAAACAGATAGATGCTTAAGATCAGTGAAAAAAGAACAGTCATTTTAATAATAGTGATATAGACATTTAGTGGACTCTTATATGTATCAACTGTTGTGCGAGGCACTTTACACGTTGTGTCTCATTTAACCCATACCATGAAGGACATACGGCAGCTTCTGCGATAATGGACGTGGACCGGAGTGTTGGGAGGACCAGTTCACCTAGACTGATTGGTCAGGGACAGCCTGACTGCTGCTGAATAACATGAAGAATTCAACCGGGCAAGGATCTGGCTGTAGAAGATGCTAAAGTATCCATTTATGTGAAGCTCAGAAGTGAAATGAAATCAGTACCAACTTTGTATTTGCATCAAGAATTTGGGGGAAACCTGGGTGGCGCAGCTGGTTGAATATCTGACCCTTGATTTCAGCTCAGGTTATGATGTCACGGTTACAGTTCCTGAGATCAAGCCCTGAGTGGGGCTCAGCGCTGATAGCACTGAACCTGCTTGGGATTCTTTCTCTCTTCATCCCTCTGCTGCCCCCTGCCCATTGCTTGTGTGCGTGTATGCACATGGGTGCTCTCTCTTTCTCTCTCTCTCTATAATAAACTTAAAAATATATATATTTTAAAAAATGGGGAGCACCTGGGCGCCTCAGTCCTTTGAGCATCTGACTCTTGATTTCGGCTCAAGTTGTGATCTCAACAGTGAGATTGAGCCACACATCAGACTCTGCCCTGACGGTGTGGAGCCTGCTTGAGATTCCCTCTCCTCTCTCTGCCCCTCTCCTGCTCTTGTGCACATGCTTATGCACATGTACTCTCACGTGCTCTCTCTCCAATAAATAAACTTTAAAAACCTTAAAAAGAATTTGGGCAGGGTGTTGTAAATGGTTTGGGGAGAAGTAAATGGAGCCCATGCAGTGTCCAGCTCTTGCCAAGACATCCATGGATGTGAAGCCTGGGAAACCCCACTGTCTGATTGCCCCTGGGAGATCGAAGGGGCCCTCATACCCATCACCTTGATGTTTCTGCCTGCAAGTAGGGGTAAGGCAACAGAGAGGCCCTATGCAGATACTCCCTATAGGTTTATGTCTACCCCTTTTATCTCATGCCCTCCCTTTTCAAATGTGCACCCATTGGAGCGAATCACACATTGTCATGTTCAACACTGGTACCTGGTGCCTAGAATAAGGTCTGATCCATTCCACTCGTTCAGTAAAACAGACGTTACCTGCAGTGACCATCACATTTAGTCCTTGTACAGAATCTCTCCCTTTTCCATGGAACACCTTGGCCCTCAGAGAGGGTCAGAAACTCTTCTCAGTTGCCACAGGTAGTAAAGGGCAGAGCCAGGATTCACACCAGCTGTCTCTGCAACTCCAGTGCTTGTTTGGGCTCTTCCTCCACCCTCTTTCTTTCCTGGCGACCCACCCAGGATATCAGATCCAAGGAAGCCGACTTGGCATGTGTTGGAAGAGCATGCCACATGCGTCACACAAGGCTCTTTCATTCTTAGGGGAGGGAAGTTTCCTTTAATCTCAGGTTGACTGTGGTGACTAAGGGATTTCTCTCTTCTCCACCTCCAGTTGCCCCATCCCTGCAGGAAGCAGGAAACAATCCCCCATCAACAATCTCGGTTTATCTCTGGCTCTTCTCCTCTTTCATCCTGGTTCACAGCCTGCATGGTGAGAATCACATTTTCTCTACTTCCTGCAGTGGCCCTTGTGTTCCTCTGCAGTATCACCTAGGTGGACACTCACTGGTGAAACTCCTTCATTCAGCAGGCATTTATGGGGTGCCAGCTGTATGCCAGGCCTTTTCCAGGCACTGAGGGACAGCCCCAAACCAACAAGTATCCCTCCCCTTGCAGAGCTGACATCATAGCAGAGGATGCAGACAAATTAACAACGGAATGAACAAGACTTTCAGAAAGTGGTATGTACAGGAGAAGCACTAAGAAAGGGTGATATGATTGAGAGCCAGAGAGGACAAACTTTTTCTGAGAAGAGCCCTATGTAGTATTTTAGGCTTTGGAGGACATAGAATCTTTATTGCAAATACCCAACTATGATATTGTAGTGGAAAAGCAGTCATAGACAGTATGTAGGTGAAAGGGCAGGTGACAACAAAACTTTATTTAAAAGAAATGGTCAGTGGGCCTGATTTCAATCAAAGGCTGTAGTTTGCTGGTCCCTAATTTAGAGAAGCTACTTCAGATGAGGTGGCTGAGGAAAGCCTCTTTGAGGAGGTGACATTTGAGATGAGTTGTTGCTTAAATGATTACTTTTAATGTTTTTTAGTTATTTTGAGAGACAGAAAGAAAGAGCAAGTCAGGGAGGGGCAGAGGAAAAGAGGGAATCCCATGCAGGCTCTGTGCTCTACAAGAAGGAACCCAGCACAAAGCTCGATCTCACAAACCTTAAGATCATGACCTCAGCCGAAGTCAAGAGTCCGATACTTGACCAACTAAACTACATAAGCACCCCCAAGCTGACTTGTTCCTTAGAATGATAGTTAGATTACCCACATTTTGTCAGCCTCATCTAGTGGCTTTTCTTTTCTTTTTTTTTTAAAGTTTTTTTTTTAATGTTTTATTTATTTTTGAGACAGAGAGAGAGAGAGACAGAACATGAGAGGAGGAGGGGCAGAAAGACAGGGAGATACAGAATCTGAAGCAGGCTCCAGGCTCCAAGCTGTCAGCACAGAGCCTGATGCGGGGCTTGAACCCACGAACATGAGATCATGACCTGAGCCGAAGTTGGAGGCTTAACGGACTGAGCCACCCAGTGGCTTTTCAAAGTAAGGGTCCTATGCCAGCAGCATTAGTATGGCTTGGGAACTTTCTTAAAAATGCAGATTCCCAGGCTCTGTCCCATAGCTACTGAACCAGAATTCTGAAGGTGGGCTCAACATTCTTTTTGGACAGGGACTTCTGGTGTTTCTGATATGTGCCAAATTTTGAGAACTGTGGCTCGAGGGTAGTGGAAAAAAACCAGTGTTCGACATCTGTGGAGCCAAATCTTAGCTCTGCAACCTTGAGTGCACTGAGCTTCACTCGTTTTGTCTTGCCAAATGAAGAGACTCATGCCCAAGTCTGCAGTAGCTGTGAAGTCTAACTGCATTTCTCTTTAAAGAGCCTCACTGCAGACCCATAGCAGGTCCTCCTCAAATGGCACCTGCTGTCATCGCCACGATCGTTATTTGAGTCTTCAAGACACTGCAGCAGAGTTGCCTGTGGGTACTAACGGGATGAGTCCCCAAAGCTACCCCCTTCCATCTCTGGCATCTTGACCCTGACTGACGTCTCTTGAATATGACCTGAAGACAAGGTTGCTAATGTTACAGGAGAATTCAAGATGCTCTTAAAATCCTTTCCCCGGTCCTGTTCTCAGCCCTCCACTTGGCCCGTTGACCCAGAAAATGCTCTGGTCCCTGTTGTTCCAGAGCCATGAATTTTACAGCTATGACTCACCCCTGGGCTGGGTCCCCAGTGCTAGCACCCAGCTTTGCAATTCACTACTGGCTATTGACAGTTTGTTCTTTTGTAATGTGTGAAGCTATTTATACTGAGAGGGATAGAGGCCAGCAGATCTGGGGGAAGGGAGTGACGAATGACAAAGTGGTTCATCTCTCTAGGCCCGCTGGGTGGTTCTGGTTCATAAGAAGGGAACGCACAATCTAACGGCCCCTCTAAAAACCCCACAAACACCATCATTAGACTCACCAGCCGTTTGCACTGCCATCTTCATTTCATTATTCCATCAGCACATGCTGAGCTCAAAATGGAATTTCATGGCTGCAGTAAGTGCACAGCTCTCCAACTGGATTGGATTGCATTTCTCCTAAGCGGCCTCTCATGCGTTCACCTTCGCTGTCACTCATCCCAGTGCTTTCCATGCAATGTGAGAGGTGAGTGGGGAAGGGGGACAGAAGGAGGCCCCAAAGCGATCTCCCGTACAGTTCTCAGGAAACCAGTGTTGATCTTGGCTCTGTAAATGCAGTGACATCATCACATGGCAATGGGAAATATGCCGTGCACAGTATTCAGTAAAACTGCCTGTTAATGAACTTGTTTTCAACGGAACTGTCAGAGATGGGACTAGATGCTAGGTTCAGGCTTCAGGGCCTCTGCCGGATCAAATCAGCAGCATCGTGGCCAGATTCCACCAGCAGGGTCTTGTCAAGACTTGTGTACAGAGTATGATGCCTGGGGAAACCAAGGCTTATTTGCAAACACAGGCAAGGATAGCTACCATTGGATTTTTCAGCTTTTAAGATGGATGGCCGCAGCCTTTATACGAAATGCATTCCGGGATCCTCAAGACTACAAGTGGGTCTCAGGATTTGGACTTCCTGCCTGTGTTCACTGCTGCCCAGCCTTTTCGTGGACTGAGTAGCCTACCCTGTGAGCTCGGGTGACAGTTGATTTACTATCGAGATGATCTCTACCTTATGACTCATGAGATATTTTGAGTAGTTTCATGGGATGGTTGGATGAATCTACTACCAAGTCAACTGATAACTAATTTTCTCCACCTATCTATTCATCTGTATATTCATGCATTTACCCATTTATTCATTTGGCAGTTTTGTTTTTAATTTTTAATGTTTATTGATTTTTGAGAGAAAGAGAGACAGAGTGCAAGTGGGGGAGGGACAGAGAGAGAGGGAGACACAGAATCTGAAGCAGGCGCCAGGCTCCAAGCTGTCAGCACAGAGCCCGACGTGGGGCTCAAACCCATGAACCGCAACACCATGACCTGAGCCGAAGTCGGACACTTAATTCACTGAGTCACTCCGGTGCCCCTCATTTGACAGTTATTTATTGAGTAAATATTACGTGTAAACCTTAGTCTGGGTGTGATTCCAGTGTGGCTGTTTTCCAGGCGCTTCCCAGCCCCTGTCTTGATATTTTGCTTTGTGTAACATGGACTCATTCACAGGCAGATGTAGACAATCCTCCTTGTGGAAGACCCACACAGACATCAGGCTTTGTGTTGGTCTCTCGTGCCTTCCATCTTTTCAGTACCTGTTCTTCTCAGCTTGTGGTATTTCTGAGTATGAGCACTGACACTCACTAGCTCTGTGTTCAAATCCCAGCTGTGCTGCTCCCAGACACCCACCAAGGTAATCCGCCTTCATGAACTTTCCTTTTATCATCTGAAAAACACGAATATCATTCTATAACTGTAGCATGGTTGTAAGGATTAAGTGAGCCAATACTTAAAGCAGGGAGCTTTAAAAATGGCTGCTTTTAGTTTTCTTTTGGATAGGCAAAAATTGGAAACAAACCATATGTCCACTAATGGATGAAAGGATAAATTGTGTTGTATTCATATAGTAGAACACTATTCTGCAATAAAAAGGAATGGACTTTTGATACATGCAACAACATGAATGAGTATAAAATCTTTATTCTCAGTGAAAGGAGTCAGACCCAAAAGTTACACACATTATGATTCCATTTATATAAAACCCTAGATAATTTAATCAATAGCAGATCACTGATTCCTTAGGGTTAGGAAAGGTGAGGAAAGTGAGAAGGAGGAAAGGCAAAAGAGAGGAGGAAACTTTCGAGGATAATAGGGTTTTTTCTCTCCCATGATCATGCTGATGATTTTGTGCCTATACATATATCTGTATATCTGTGTCAAATTTTATCAAGTTATGTACTATGGATATGTGCAGTTTATTATATTTCAAAAGCCTCAGTCAAATGAACACAGGAATGAATGAACAGACAGACTTGCTCTGTCGCAGGAAGGCAAGCATCTTCTCATACCCATGGTGGGGTGGGTCTTCCTAGGGTTCTGTGGTTCAACCAGGGTGCTGTGGTTGCCTGCGGAATTAACTGAGCCTTTTGGCCAAGTGCTGTCAGAAAGACTGCTCAGTATTAATTATGCACAATAAAAAGGAGATTTGGGGCAGAAACTTGTCAACATCCAGATGGATGGCACTGAAAAATCAATTCCACGAACTGGCTCACTTCATCATCTCCGTAAATTCTCTGGGACAGTGCTTAACATGTAGCCGGCCCTCAGTTAGTAGCAGTGGCTGTTGTTTCTGCTATGGCACTTGGGAAGACTGATTGAAACTCAGTGATCAGCTCTTGCTAAGAGCAGCTAATTATTTTGGACAGTTTCCGGAACCTGCATTTCCTGAACTAGATGGATAAATTCATAAGCTCTCGCTTGAGGGGAGAGCAGGGCTGCCACATAGAGTTGTACAGTTTGTGCACTGCACAGAGGTGCCTGGCCCAGGGGGTGATTGGAGGCTGATACTCACCTAGGCTCTGATGACTTGCAAAAGGAGGAGTACATGTTGTTTAGCCTAAGGCACCTTGCAGCTTACCTTGCTGTGTCACAGGACTTTATCCTGAGAGGTTAAGGGCTTTTTCTAATTTGTAGTTGGGAGAATAGCTGTGTAATTTCCCTAAAGGTACCCCAAAGCCCCAACCTATAGAGGACTGTAAACATTAACTAGCCTAGCTCACTTATTACTTTATTATTTCCCTGTAATCCTGGGGTTCTGCAAACCTCTTGATTGACTCTTACCAAAGGATGTGAGAAGAGTTGGTGTTTCCATCCCTACTGGCGTTGAATCACTGGTAGAGGAAAGGAGGGAAGGTTCCCCCCCTCCCCAGCTATGATGGTCAAGACTGTGAATACTCCAGGCCCTTTTCTCTTTTCTCCTTCCCCTTTCACATTTAACAAATCATGGCAAGCATCATAGCCTCGGACAGAGAGGCAGGCAGGGAGAAGAGCTGAAATACCAACCAACTAATTTTGCCAACCACTTGGCAACTCTTTGCATGTTTGAGGGAGAGGTTCAAATCCATATGGATAAACTTGACATTGAGCTTGTTCATGGTTATGAGGCACCATCTTCTCCAGAACCCCATTGCTGTGTGGATAATCAAGAATTCATCTGGAAGATGAATATTACATAAGAAACAGTTCTGCTGAAATAACAGCAGTGGGTGGTCTTTCCCAAGCGTAGGGATTGAAAGCCATCACTGTGGTATCAGACACATCTGGGACCTGATCCACATCTGGCACTCTCTGGCTGTATTTGTCACTGGAGAAGGTTTTTTGTTTTTTGTTTTTTGTTTTTTTTTACCTTGGTGAAGTCATTTTTTTCTCATTTATAAAATGAAATTGTAATGGTTCCCACCTTATAGGGCAACTAACAGTACCTGGCATCTTAAGAAGCATTAAATAGAATTACCAATTGGAAGTCCAGTTGGTGTGAATACACTTTTCATGGCAAAGCCCATATGAGATAACAAAACTGAGATCTAAGTCTGAAGTGGTAGTCTAGAGAATGGGGGAGAGGGTAAACAGACACAAGGACTGTAGCCTGGTTGGCTCAGTCGGTAAAGCGTCTGACTTCAGCTCAGGTCATAGTCTCACAGATTGTGAGTTCGAGCCCCACGTCAGGCTCTGCACCAGAACCTGGAGCCTGCTTCAGATTCTGTCTCCCTCACTCTTTGCCCCTCGCCTGCTCACGCTCACTCTCTTCTCAAAAATAAGTAAATACCAAAAAAAATTAAAAAAGAAAAGCAACTATTGAACCTGAACCTTGTGTTTGATGTTTAAGAACACAGTCTGAGTGGAAGCATACACCTTGCACATTGTCACATGGAGCTGGAATTTAAGGAGCAGAGTTTATTTCCTTTACCACTCTTCGCCTTATGACATCAGGGGAAATACTTAAGGACTATAGAACAAGGAGATAGGAGAAGGGATATCCACATCCAGAAAGAGCTATGAATCCAAAAATTTCAGTTTCAGACAGTGGTATCTCTAAGTGACCTTGACCAAGTTCCTTAGCACCTTATAGCTTTTGTTTCTCATTTAGAAAATAAAGAGTTAAATATTTTCTTCCCAATATAAAGTAAGAATAGGAAGATAATGTTTTCAAATTGTTAGGATAGAATGAGATCGAGTTAGTGGGCAATAATTACTATTGATGTGATATCCTCTGTTCCCTTCCTAAATTTTTTGCCTTTTTGATCTTCTATTGCCCGAGATAGGTATCTTAAAATCCCTTATCTTATTTATGGGTTTGTTTATTCTTGGTTTTCTATTTTTGCTTTATGTGGCTTGTTTTGTGGCTGTATTTTGGGTGCCTGCTAGTTTATGAGTACGCTCTATTTTTCTAGATTTTTCTTTTTATTATGTAACATCCCTTTTTAGTATTTTTTGCATTTGATTTATTTTAACATGAAAATCATTCTTGTGGTTTTTTAAAAGCTTGTGAATGCTGCATTAATAATATTTTCCTAGAATATAAATGGTGAATGAGTGGCTATTACAAAGCAATCAGCAAATGTATCACTAATAATTTTGAAGTGACCAAGGATCAGTTAATCCCATGTAAAAATCTCTCTTTATCACTACTAATTATTTATATATATATATATAAAATTATAATATATTTACTAATTATATTCTGGCTTGCACAGTATTAACATTGCACGCTAGAATAATTGGCAAGACTGCTTTTTCATTTCAATGTTTTCTTATGAGTTTGTTTTAAATAAGCAGCATATGATGGATATTGTGTTTTGCTTTTAAATGATGGATATAATATATTTACATTCCTTATCACTTAGATACTCATTGCTACCACTTTTTGGTTATTTTGTGTTTGCCATCTTTTTTCTTCTCCCTTTTTCTATTTACTTCTGCTTTTTAATAGAAGCTTCCTTCATGTTCCTTCACTTTTGGGAAGCTATAGGCTCTGTTCCCATTTTTGTAGTGATTGCTCACAGTTCGTCACATCCCACTGCACTGAATCCTTGCCGCTGTTCAAGTACCATGAGCTTCCTTCAGCCTCTGCGTCTTCACATGTTCATTTTTTAAAAGTATCAGTGTTTACATCCTTCTAATTATGACAGGGAACTTAGGTGATATACGTTTGGCACCACTTTTAGATTCATTAAAGACTTTTTCCATCTTGAATCGCCTGCATGAGTATGCTGTTTTAGCGACCTCACTTGAGTTTGTATTTGCTCAAGCCTCAGTAAAACAATTTAAAAACAAAATCATATCAATACTAATAGTTTTGAGATCATTTCATGTTTATTTTACATCCTTTTCCCCTTTTCTTTACATAGATAGGAACAGATGTGGAAACTCCCCATTTTTATAGGTTTGCTTTCTAAAAAATATACGAGGGGCATCTGGGTGGCTCTGTCAGTTGAGCATCTGATGTCCACTCAGGTCATGATCTCACGGTTTGTGAGTTCAAGCCCCACATTGGGCTCTGTGCTGACAGCTCAGAGCCTGGAGCTTGCGTTGGATTCTGTCTCTCTTTTTTTGTCCTTCCTCTACTTGTACCCTGTCTCCCTCTCTCTCAACAGTAAATCAACATTGAAAAATATTTTTAAACATATGAGTAAAATTAAGGCTTTTCTTTTCTTTTTCATCCATATTCTGCTGATTTCCCAAAAAGGTTTAGAGGAGTGTTCAGTAAATTAACTAAAACAAGACTAAAGAATGCTATCAGCAACCAGGGAAGATACTGTAGTTATCACAGAAGACCAAGACTCCCGGATGCTACTACAACTGGACACCGTTGTTGGCTAACCACATAACAGTATCCACTGTTCTTTGCACGAGACTGTGATAACATGGGGGATGAGCGTTAGATTACATCAGAAATGTCAGGAAGCTGGCAGAATACTCGCCAGACTGACCGTCCGGGTCTGAGCCTACTTGACATTGAGTTCTCTTTTCTTCCAATTATTGGCTAACACTTCTGAATGCTTCTCCTGCCCCTTCTAGAATAATCAGGAGACTGCCTTGAGTAAGGAAGAGGTGCTATATAATGGAAATTCTATGATCTGTGAAATGTTAAGTTATGCCCTGAGGCCCAAAAGTCAGGAGTAATAACTTGCCCAATTATCAGTGGCGATTTATCTTCTGGGCCTTCTCTCTGAACAACTGACTTCCCACATCCTCATTTGTTATAGATGCTGATGGCTGGGGCCAGTGTCTCCCCTGGAATCTTTCATTGCCCCATTCAACCTGGAAGCAAAGTTGATTATAAAAAGACTTAAATGTAAGTGTAGATTTAGTGGCTGACTCATTTTTTTCCCCACTGACTTTTACCATTATTTCAGAGAAGTGTTAGTGCTGAAGAACATTTGGTCCCAACATGTAATAAAAATTACCCTCAAGTAGTCAAGTTCATAGAGATGGAAAAGAGAATGATGACTGTGTGGTGGGAGCAGGAATTGAAGAGTTAATATTTAATAGGTATGGAATTTTAGTTCAGAAAGATGAAAAAATTCTGGAGATGGATGTCGGGGATGGTTGGCCAACATGGTACTTAATGCCATTTAAAAATGTTTAAAGCAGAAAGTTTTATGTTATATGTATTTTACCACAAAATAAATTCATAAGATAATAATAAACTAATAAAACTTAAAAATATACTCTCAAGGATTGGAGCAGTCGCTTCAAGGACAACATGGTCTTTGTTGAGGCTAAGCCTGAACACATTAACTTCTCTTGCATAGACTGCACAGAAATAAAACTTTGTCAAGCCTGAATCAGTTCATGCGATTCTTACCGTGGAACATTTTCAAGGAGTGCACATGACCAAGTAACTTGGTTCATTTCCACCTTCCTTAGAATTCCATTTGATCCGTGTCGTTTTCATAATTAACCAGCTGCTCTCTCCTGGTCAGTGTTTAAGACTTTAGCAGGAATCTCAAGCTTGAAGAATGGACTGTGGCTGCCTTGGCCATTGATTCATCAAATACTCAGTGCAGAGTGTCATCCTATGACTGATTTATGAAGACAGTGGGGCAAAGCGGAAAGAGCATGAGCTTGGAAATCAGACCTAAATTTGAATCCTGGCTCAGCTCCTTACTCCTGTACAGATCAAACAGATCATAATCTAGCTGGATCCTCATTGTTCACAGAGTATTTACAAACTTGCCTACTACTCATCCTCACAGTCTGTTGTCCCCAAAATCAATACCCACAGCACTTTTGCAGGTATCCCAGGACGCATGTAGAGGGGTGAAAAATTTGAATCGCCCAGTGTGCACGCTGCCAGTTGAGGTTGAACAAGGCAGTGCTCTGCCTTTAGTTTTCACCTCTCGTAAAAAGAAGCACGCTTTTTGTCGTCTATTTAGTGCTACTTCTTTTGTGTTTGTGCTTTTTGTTGGTGCTTTAGCTATAGGAGATGCCTCTCAAGCTTAGTGCTGGAATGATGTCTCGTGTTCCTGAGGGCAAGACGCCTGTGAAATGTCTCATGGAGAATATATGTGCCATAGATAATAATAGATCTCTACTCAGCATGAGTTAAAGTGCTGTCGTCTGTGAATTCACTGTTCATGAATCAACTGTAGATGTATGTAGGTAAGACCGTTAAGACAAAGTCATAGACTGATCCACTGACAAAAACGTTGTGACCAGAGGCTGGCAGGAATCTAGTCCATATTTCCCCGAGGAGCAGTGGTTTAGTATTTACTACTTCAGCATTTGCTGTTACTTTATAGAATTTTACTACCATGAATACCAAGAATTGACTGTACTTTCCTCTACGAAAGGTAATACCTTGTTCACACATCACCCCATTCTTTTTCTGCTGTATCAGGTGTTAGGGTTGTTAACAAATAATTAACTCCTGTTTCTTCCAGGCACATGCAAATTACACCCATGCAAGTTAGGCATGACCATGCTTTAACCAATGAAATGCACACAGAAGTCACATGGTATACATCCAGATAAAAGCATTTAAGTTTTTTGTTAACATTTATTCGCTTTTGAGAGACAGAGCATGAGTGGGAAAGGGGCAGAGAGAGAGGGAGACACAGACTCTGGAGCAGGCTCCAGGCTCTGAGCTGTCAGCATAGAGCCCAGCACAGGGCTCGAACTCAGGGACTGAGAGATCATGACCTGAGCTAAAGTCAGATGCTGAAAGTACTGATCTACCCAGGTGCACCATTGAAAGCATTTAATTGCCAGGGTTCAGCTCTAGCCTTTTGTTTTCTCTGCTGTCAGCATTGTGGGGCACATATTAATACAGAGCCTGTTACCTAGGTCTCTGGCTACTTATGTCAGAGGATTAGTGTGAGTGAGAAATTAAACTGCAGTATGTATAAGAGTTTCTTTCATATATAAACTGTATAAAGAACTCCTAACTCAGCAACAAAAACACGATTTAAAAAATAGGCAAGGAACTTGAATATAGAGACTTTTCCAAAGAAGGAAAACAAATGGCCAATAAGCACTTGAAGAGATGCTCAACATCATTAGTCATTACGGAAATGCAAATCAAAACTGTAGTAGGGTACCATTTCATACCTACTAGGATGGCCGTTTTTAGGTTTATTTGTTTATTTTGAGAGGAGGGGGGAAGGCCAGCAAAAGGGGAGAACACCCAAGCAGGCTCCACACTGTCAGTGCAGAACCCAGCTTGGAGCTCAGTCTCATGAACCCATGAGATCTTGACCTGAGCTAAAAGCAAGAGTCAAATACTCAACCAACTGAGCCCCCCAGGTACCGTGAATGGCTATAATTTTGGAAAGTGGAAAATAACAAGTGATGGTGAGGATGTTAAGAAATTGGAGCCCTCATACATGTACATGGCTGGCGGAAATGGAAAGCACTGTGGCAAACAGTTTGACAAATCCTCAAAACAATTAAACATATGATCTAGCAACTTCACTCCTAGGTTTATACCCAAAGACCTGGAAACAGATTCATACAGATACTTTACACTGAAGCATGATTCACAGTAGTCAAGAGGCAAAAACAACCCAAATGTTATCAGTAGATGAACGGATATAATCAAAATGTGGTATATTCATGCAGTGGAATAGTAATTAAGCCAGAAAAAGTAATGATGTTTGATATATATACAATATGAATGAGCCTTGGAAAAATTGTGCTAAGTGCAATAAACCAGAAAGGAAAATAACTGTATGATTGTCCTTAGATGAATTGTCCATACTGGGTGATTTCATAGAGGCAGAAAATAGTTGAGAGGTTACAAGAGGCTGGGAGAAGGGAGAAATATGGAATTTATGCTTAATGTAAGGTAGAGAGTTGCTGTTTAGTATGAGATGAAAACCTTGAGGCAATAGATTATTATGGTGGATGATGTACAACATTGTGATTGTAATTAATGCCACAGAATTAGACACTTTATGGTAACTAAAGTGGCAAATCTTAAATATTCTTTACCACAATAAGAGCATTAAGAAGAAAATTTTTTTTAGGTTTATTGATTTATCCTAAGAGAGAAAGTGCAAGTCAGGGAGGGGCAGAGAGAGAGAGAGGGAGGGAGAAAGAGAGAATCAAAGCAGGCTTTACACGGTCAGTGCAGAGCCCAGTGTGGGTCCTGAACTCAGAAACTGTGAGATTATGACCTGAGCTGAATTCAGACGCTTAACCGACTGAACCACTCAGCCGCCCTAAGAAAAATGTTTTTTAATTACAAAGTGTTATACACAGCCAGTAAGACTTTGTTGTTTGTTATAGTCACATATTCTAGCTCATCCTATCCAAACCTTTTTTTTCCATCTGTTTCTCTAAAATTGCATAGTATAGAACATCAGAGTCTTATGACCATATCTAACCTTGAAATTGCAGGCCAGGGCATTAGCTTCACTGATCTTTTGGCCTCTCAAAACAGGGAAGACTAAATTCTTGCAATTGTACCCATAATACATTTGAAACTTAATGGAGTGGCCAGTGCAACTCAGGCTGAGGGTGGCCATGGTGGTCAGAAATGCTTGTTTCATAACGTATATGGAGCCCCTTAATTTTCATACTGTTTTGTGGGTTTGCAACCATCATTTAATGTGCAGGAATGAAACTGCCTTAAATTAACTGATTCCAAATAAAGATCACCAACCTGCATTTTAAAATGGGTTTCTGGGGCTCCAGGGTGGCTCTGTCGTTTGGGTGTCCGACTGCAGCTCAGGTCATGATCTCGTAGTTGGTGAGTTTGAGCCCCACGTTGGGTTCCGTGCTTACAGCTCAGAGCCTGGAGCCTGCTTTAGATTCTGTGTCTCCCTCTCTTTCTGCCCCTCCCCTCCTCGTGCTCTATTTCTCCCTCTCAAAAATAAACATTTTAAAGAAGGTTTAAAATTGGTTTCCAGTAGCATTCTGTGATCACCAAACTCCTGTCTAAGGAAGAGTTCTTACAAGAATTGTATCATGTGTCCTTAAGCCTCACTTCAGCCAATTAGAAAGTTAGAATTTGTTTCAAGATTTCTCTTGTTGATATTTTCTAAATTTTCTTCACAATGATTTTGCATGGCATTATGAGTCTGTAGTTTCTAATAATCAAGGAAGAATATAGGCTAATTACATTGTAGGTGAAGCGTAGAATCCAAAACAATAACTTAACACACAGGAAAGCTGCCATATAGGAAATTGCTAAGACGTCCACTCAGGGAAGGAGTAACCCAAAATATATTTTACTGGGACATGGTTGCTGCGTGTCCATACAGTTAAATGTCTCCTCCTTTCTTACTAACAAAACCTGATTTTACTCTGGGCAGCAATGTGTTCAACTAAGGGTTACATTTCCTAACTTCTCTTGTAGCTTAGTCTAGCCAAAAGGTTATAAATAAAAGTTGTACAATTACTTCCAGGAAATCTCCTTCAATTTTCTTGATCCATTTGGGAGATAGGTAACCTTCCCCTTGACCTTCCCCATCATCTTGGCTGAAATGTGAATACGATGGCTGGAGCTTCAGCAGCTATTTTGTAACTTGGAGAACAGGTGCCACAAACAGGATGATAGTACAGAAAGATGAAACCTAGATGCTTGATGGTTTTTACAAAATGCCTATTGGTCCTAGGCCACTGTACTTAGGTTGTTATTACTACCAGCCCATTTGTAATGAATGCAGTGTGAATCTAATCTCCAGTGTGGTTATTTTCAGTAATAATAGTGATCTGACAAAGATATATGTATGCCCTTACACTTAATGGTATTTTCCTGTCATCGACTTTAATCCTCACAATTTTGTGAAATGAGTACAATTACGTACTCTAGTCTTGGAACTGAATTACTTACTTAGAGTTAATTACTCTAGTGTTAAGAAATAAAGACACTGAAGCCCAGAGACAGTAGATGACTTGGTCACAGTTGTAGATTCAGCATCTGCTGTAGTCAAGGCTCACACATTGAATATCAAATACAATTTCTCTCTTCTGCGCTGTAGACAAATATTAACATCATTGACATTTGAAGGGCTCTCCCAGAAGTGGAGATTCTTTTTTCATTGTTTGTTTTTTCTTTTTTGTTTTTTTTTTTAGTAAGAACAACTGACCTATGAGAATACCATTGGCCGTTACATTGCTAGCTTATAAAAAGGTTAGAGGTGGGGTTTTGTTGTTGTTTTTCTTTTTTGTGGATACCTACAATATGTTTGATCCATATCCTTTGTAACTTTAGAAGAGAAAACCAGACACCTGCCAATACATAAATGACTTTTATTAAAAACGTTCTTAGTGCCTGAGTGGCTCAGTGGATTAAAAACGTTCTGCATTTCTGTATTATGCACAGCAGTTTAAAAAAGGAAATAAGAAGGGAACAAAATAAAAGATCTATAAAGAGAGGGCATGGTTTTGGGCACGTGCATGGATAGAATATGGAAAGCACCAAGAGAGCGTAAAAGTTTTGAAGGATGCATCAGCTAAGGTCGATGACTTGGCACAATACGCTATTTGCGAGAACCATCAAAGATGCGAGCTAGCTGGGTGTTTCCAGGCCTTCTACTATTTTTACCGTTTTGAAGAGAGTTTGCCCAAGAAACTAACAATGTAAGTTTCTGACAGTTGGTGTGATGGAAGTAACTGACCTCATAAGATCCATTTGGTCAGGTTTCAGGACAATTGTTAAATCCAGCCTTTTTTAAAAATATCTTTTTTACTTGTATTTTTATTTCTTTTTTTTTTAAGTTGACTTATTTATTTTGAGAAAGAGGGAAGAGCAGGGGAAAGGGAGAGGCAGAATCCCAAGCAGGCTCTGTGCTGTCAGTGCCAAGCCTAACGTGGGGCTCGAGGTCACGGTCTGAGAGATCACGACCTAAGCTGAAATCAAGAGTCGACGCTTAACCGACTGAGCCACCTAGGTGCCCCAAATTCAGCCATTTTTAAAACTTAATTGTACACACATATATTAAAAACAAAGGTGACAGATACTAAGAACTTATCACTTCATGATTACTCTCCTGTATTTCACTCTGATCTGTGCTCTTGGGTTTATTCCATCCCTTACATCCATGTGGCAGAAATACCAGAGTGTCTACTGCTCTGCATCCCTTCCCAGCCCCACAGGTAGCTCCTAATCGCCCACAGCAAGATTCTTTCCTCCATGGAAATTGGCAAATGTACACCTTTAGGGATTTGATTTATTGCTCTTTGAAACTTTGTAGAGTTTTTGTCTACCTCCAATGCTCTTGCATTATTTTAACTTTGCTTTATGGTCACTTGCATACTTCTCTTATAACCCTACTTGCATGTGACTTCCTTCATCCAGGGGGAGTTTATTATTTGTATACGTGTCCTTTCCCTGAAAGCTCTGAACAGTTCCTTGCATATAGTAGATGGTCTTGTCTAGTATGCTGAGGTTGCTATACAGGAATACCACAGACTGGGGGGCTTAAACAGCAGACATTATTCCTGCGTAGTCTTGGCTGCAGGGAATCCAAGATCAAGGTCCTAGCAGGGTTGGTTTCTGGTCAGATATCTCTTTTTGCCTCTGAATGATTGCCTTCTGGGTACGTCTTCCCATGGCCTTTTCTGTGTGTGTGTGTGTGTGTGTGTGTGTGTGTGTGTGTGTGTGTGTGTGTGTGTCTGTCTCCTGGGATCTTTCCTTTTTTTAAAAATATTTTTATTTATTTTTGAGAGAGAAAGAGAGTGCGTGAGAGAGCGAGAGTGTGAGCAGGGGAGGGTCAGAGACACAGAATCTGAAGATAGGCTCCAGGCTCTGAGCTGTCAGCACAGAGCCTGACATGGGGCTCAAACCCAAGAACTGTGAGATCATGACCTGAGCCGAAGCTGGATGCTTAACTGACTGAGCCACTGGGGAGGCGCCTCTCTTCTCCTCTTCTTAGAGGAGTTTGGTTCTTTCTGATTACAGCCCCACCCTTCTGACTTCATTTAAATGGAATCATCTCTTTAAAGTCTCTGTCTCCAAATACAATTACATTGGCGGTTAGGGGTTCACCATATGATGGGGGGTGGCACAATTCAGTCCATAACATAACACAGACATTTATCACTTATGCATTCGATTGCCTCAAGGCTAAGAAATAGAGCCTTCACTGTGTCCTGCTTCTGTACTAGTTGCATTATATCATTTGCGCCTCATTGCATTACGTTCAGGTAAATATTTTCGTCCCCATTTTACAGATGGAGATATTGACATTCTAAGAGATAAAGTAGCTTGCCCAACTGTGTACAGATGGGGAGTGTTCAATCCGGTATTCAGACCCAAACAATGGGACTCCAGGGCCCAAACATTTAACCACTATAGGAAACTACCCTCCTATGTATGGGTATATTTTGTCTAAAGGCAATATTGAAACTGTTACCAAAAAAAAAAAAATGTAAGCAACTGTTGGGGAATTTTTAGCCAGGCCTGTATGCAAATGAAGGGCCTGTATGCAAATGCATAGACTTTCTGCAAAGAATGTTTTGGTCAAATCAGAGAAAGGGAGTCTTTATGTACTTGTAGTTTAAAGGGGAAGTGTTTAGACTCCAAGTTTTTGATTACTGAGACCTCTTCTTTAAGACAGGATAAAATAACTGTCCGGGAATGCTCCAAACTAAATGAAAAGTATTTTCTAACTAAACAGGGAAGTTTAATATTCTAAAGAAAAGATTTTAAGAGCTTAAGGGCTTGGGAAGGAGCGAGTGTGTGCAGCCTATAAGCCAAATAGCTCACGTGATTTGGGATTACAGGAGCTGCTGGAGGAAGTAATGTGATTATTTTCTTTAATTTGAACAAAGTCAATTCAACTTGAAACAAATTCTCTGACTTCAGATGCAAGTGGGTGCTGCTTTGGCCCCTTCCTCTTAAAGAAACAGTCCCTGGGCCATTACTCCATTCTTCCTTCTAGCCTCTCCTCCATCCCCCGACCCCAGGAATCATCAGTGATCAACACTTGCTTGGATGGGGTGAATGGGAAGCTCTGGGAGTTTTACTCTGGCCCCTCCAGGAACCTCCCCTGTCTATTCTCTTGCTCCCTGTCTGTGTCCCAATCCTTCGACAAACTGGAAAGGCAGAAGGATGAGGTTGGAACACAGTGTGCATTCACTCAGCAAAGAGGTGCTGAGCACCTGCTAGGTACAAGACACTGGTCTGGGGGTATATAATGAACCAAACCCCAGACATTCACATTCTAGAGGAAAGAGAGAAAATGAACTAGTTAAGTGTGATCAGCAAATGGTAAGTTCGCTGAAGAAAAGCAGGTGAAGGGGTTATGGGTTTCAGCACTACTGACATTTTGATCCAGATTATTCTTTACTGTGGAAGCTATCATATGCACTGTAGGAGTTTTAGGAGCATCTCTGCCCTCCACCCACTGTATGCCAATAGCATGTCATGTTTGCACACGTACACATGCTCACTCCAGTTGTGACACCCAACAGTGTCTCCAGACATTGCTAAATAACCCCAGGGGGCTCAACATTAGCCCCAATTGAGAAGCATGGGTTTTGAGACTAAGAGGCTGGGGTGCTGATTTATTAGGGTTGTCCTCTCTGATCTAGAAGACCTCTCTGATGAGGTGCCTTTTGAGCAAAGACTGGAGGAAGTGAGGGGGGGGGCATTACGTAAATATCTAGGGGGAAGGATGTTCCTGGCAAAGGGAATGGCTAGTGCAAAAGCCCTGAGGTGAGAGGACTATCAAGGAGGCCATGGAACTGGACCCTAGGAATATAGTGAGCAGGATGATCAGCCAGTGTTAAGGAGGCATGATCATGATCTTTATAATGAAGGCTTTGGCTTTGAATCAGAGAGGAATGGGAAGTCAAGAAGGGTTTTGAGAAGAGTGACATAACCTGATTAATATTCAAATAGGGTTATTCTTGCTGCTGAATAGAGAATCACCGGCAGAGGAACAAAGGTGAAAACCAGGGTCCTGAGGTAGTCATTCCAGCGGCTCTTCGTTGTGGCTATGTGGTCCTATAGCGGTAGCGAAAAGTGACTGGATTCTGGGTATGTTTTGAACCTATATCAGACATGGCTTAATGTTTCATCTCGTTGGGAGAAGAAAAAAGGGGGGAGGGTTAGTCTTTGAAATACTCTTCTTTGAAAATACATCAAATGAGCTTTAATTTCTGATTTTTGATCCTAATCCTCTGGGAGTTGGAGCATGATGGGGGTTCTGTGTACGCATTAGGTATTAGACCGTTATTTCCTACATTACTTCCTGAGCGAACCAATTAAAATTATAATGTGGGTCTCCAAGAGAAAAAGAAGGGAGCCAAACTTGGTACAATTTTACCTCTTAGACGCCACCTAACACCACTTTTCTCCTATTGCTTGGGTAATGAAATTCTGGCAAGTGGGGGGCACAGTGAACAAATGGGCCCTTAAAAGCAGCCCATCGCCACTTGCTTATAGCTGTAATGCTACCCAGTTGTTCTCTAGGTCTCCATTTCAGAACTCGTGCGCACTTGTCGTAAAAACTGCCACGTGCCACAGATTCAAACAGCATCTGTCTTTTCTCCATAGCGCTGCCTTCTGAGACTTCAGGCATTTTCTAGATATTGCCTCCCTGAATTGAGTAGATTAGCGGGGGTTCTAAGCTTCTCAAACTGCAGGAGAGGGAAAATAGGAAATGAAGGTCCAATCTCCTCCTCAATCTCTGGGTTAAGATGGGCTTTTATAAAGCCCTTCAAGTATGTCAGCCCACAGCAGAGATTATGCATCAGGCGTTTTTGCCTTCACCTCGTGGATCCAGGTCTGCCTTCCGCTTAAGCCGGTGTTTCTCCTCATGTGGAGTGGAGTGTTTATTAAGAATTCTGGGCTTTTTTTTTCAGACCCAGAAGAATGAAAATGGGGATAATGTTGAAGGAGAGCATCCAGTGATTCTGCAGTATGTTAACATTGGAGGACCAGGGCTGTATCATTTAGAAATGGCAGTCCCTTCCCAATACCTGAAACTGTAAATAAAGCAATTATTTTTTTAAAAAAAGAAAGAAACTATTTCTTTCTCATTGATAAAAGAAGTTCAGAGGCAGGCAGCCCAGAGCTGTAAGGGCGCTCCATAGTGTGATAAAGAAGTTCACGGTACAAAATGGCTGCTGAAGCTCTCGCCATTGTTTTTATATTCCAGACAGGAAACACTCAGAAGGGGGGATGGGCAAAAAAAGGCCTTTGCCAGCTGGTTGGCCTCCTTTAAAAGGGCTCTCCTAGGAGTCACATGCTACATGTTATTGTCTAAAATTTATTTGCATGGCCACTCATAGCTACTAGGGAGTTGCAAAAATATTATTATCAGTTCAGCATATTGATGTTTTAAGTAATATATCGGGGTTCTGATTAAGGAAGAAAAGGAAAATGGATGTGGGTAGACAGCCATCTCTGCCATCACTCCCTTAGACCATCATTCCATGGAGTTCTGGAAAGATAGTGTAATTTGGGGTACATCATTTTTTAACTATGGCCTGTTGATTTTGGACCATATGTTGGTTGTGTTATGGAGCACACCAAAGGAAAATGTGTTCATCATACATGTGGTCAGTCATACATACTGGGAATCTACTCTATCTGGTTTTTTCCATTCCTTCCCATCCATCTGCCAGGCTCTTTTTTTCCTTGATATAGAAGTCCAAGAATCCATAAGACACAAAGGGAGAGGATGAGGAAGCCAAGTCCAAAAATGGACTTTCCACTTTTTAGCTCCATGTAATGTGATGCTCAATCTAAGGAATACAATGTACCAGCCTCCAGGGTGTGGCGAGGGTCCGTGAGATAACGGTATATAAAAACACTTCGCCCATCAGAGCCACTAAATAAGTAAATAAATATATTCACTGATCCCTTCCTTCATCAGGGTGGTAAAGGACAGTTGAATCTAAGATCAACCAAGAATATCTGACTTCTTTGTTGGGCTCCCACTCTTAAGAAAACATGGATACTTTGGATATGGGAAATGTCCTGCCCTAAAACATGAGCACTTTGCCCTAAGAATTTCTCATCCTCGCTAGAGCTGATGGTATCCCCCTTCTGAAGCATATATGTAGCAAGAGACGCTTGCAAAATTAAGTCCTACCAAACAAGTTCCTTCCCTCTTCTGAGCCTCCGGATCTCTTGGAGGGCAGAGGAATATCGTCATTTACCCGGCAGCCTCATGAGGTTGGCTGTTCAGGGAAGACAGTTGCCTGACTCCACAACTCTCAAGATGTGCTCCCTGGCCCACCAGCAGGGGCATCCCATGAGAAGGGAGTTATAGAAATCAAAACCATCAGGACCCACCCCAGTCCTGCCGAGTCGGAAATGTGTGTTTTACTAAGCCTTGCGGGTGCTTCTGATGCCAGCTACCATTTGAGACCCACCGCTCTACCTTAAGCACTTTGCACGCTTTGTCTTTGTTTAATTAGCACACTTTTCTCTCCCTTCCGTCTCTGGCCAGGCAGAAATGCTGTGAAATGTGCAGTTGCTTCTAACAAACCCAGTCTTTCAAACTGGGCGAGGCCTTGCTTTGTAGATTTTATTTGCACACTGACTAAAGCTCTTACAATCCATCTTGACAGAGACTGAAATCATTGCCAAACCTCACTGTTGGGAGTGACACCTCAAATAAAGGCCTTCAGCGATTTCATTTTCATGAGCCGGTTGATTGTGTTCAAAGTGCTTTTATTTGGGGGAAGCGTACCTCTTACACCTCAACCCAGGGAAGAAGCACAGGCCGCCTCTTCCTGAGCCATGAGTAAATGAAACAAAGTTTCTAGCACATCCCATAGTCCTGCTTTCAGAGAGTGATGCTCCATTTCCCAAGAGGAAAAAGTGGTCACCATACCAGGTAATTAATAACTTGGTAATGGTCCTCATTGACAAAGTTCTATTGGATTTGATTATTTATTCATGAAAATTAATAAGAGAAACATGGTTGGATGAACATGAGCAATCTCCAGTGTTTTTAGAGGTGGTGCCAGATTTGATTTTTGTACTGCCAGAAAGTATACTAAATATTTCCCCCTTACCGTTGGTTTGCTCAGTGTTTGTTTTGGGCTACACAGTAGTTTTACTCTGGAGGATGCCAGAGCTAACTCGAGGCAGCAGTTCTGTGTTCAGCCAGACACAGACTGGGAACTGAAGAGAGGAGTTTCTCCCTCATTCCCATCCCTTTGCTCAAGGAAGATCTTGGAAAATCCAGCTCTTGAACCCCAGAAGTGAAGCGGGAGAAGGACCCCTGGAAGGGGTTGAAGGACCAACTCATTGCCCTTCCTCAGAGCAAGCCTGATCGCCTACCATGTGACATGGGGAGTCTTTGCGGGGTCGTTAATTAGCATTCGCTGCCTTGGTGTGATAATGGTACATGGTGTGAGCTACGTTTTTAAGTCATCCACCAAATTGTTGACTGCCTTCTGAGAAACTATTTTTAGTACATTCTGTATTCAAGGAATTGCTGACTGCTGGTAGAAAGGACACCTTTGCAGCAATGGTGATCAGTGGGCTTGAAATACAAAAGACAGCACAAGATTCTCAGCCAGGGAAGATTGAGCTATGTTCTTAAGGAGTAGTCACTGCCTCTGTTGACCTTGAAATTCTAAGTCTTTAGGATGGACGTCAGCATGTCCAGGTATTTATTTAGCCCACTGTCTCTGGAGTTCTCCTTTCATGGCCGCCTCTGCTTCTGCCCAGCCCTGTTGTGTTGGGACTCCTTTATCTCCAGTCTTACAGCAGGGTGGAACTTCTCCAATCCAGTCTGCAGGTGTGGACCTGGCACAAGACGGGGTAAGCAGGGTCCTTCTCCTGCGATTTCGACATTGAGAAAGTGAGTCAGTCTAGGATGGACTCGAAGTCAGGTTGTGTAAATTCAGGTGCCATGGGAAACCTTAACATTGGAGAAGCCAGGGGACCGATCTGCAGGGGAAGGAGACTAGAGCAAAGATCAGAGGACACTGGGCATAGAGAGATGAGAATCCCTCACCAGGCACTTTCCCAGGTGCAGGTTCTAGTTTCTCATGAGGCCCTGCTGCACCGCTGGGCTTCTTGAGAGAACACCACATCATTACAATAGTTTGCATTTTTTTTCCTTCTGAAATCAAACCAGCTTAAATAGCGTTTTTCCCCTTGTAGCCTTCTTCCTTAGACTGAGATAGTTGGATGCCTCGGGGTGTGGTCTCACTCTGCAAGCTGAGAGTGTGGCCGTACCTCTGAAAATGGAAAAGAGAGGCCAGGAAAATCTGGAGTATTCCCTTTGGAGCATGAGGGCTGGATAACAGACTCATCACTATGTATTCATGTTATTTATTGTTTTGAGAGCCAAGTACCCAGCCTTCACTCTCATTGAATTACCATGGTCCTATGATAAAGATTCTGAGCGGTTGTGGAGCTCACTCAGGAGCACAGAGATGAGAAGTGACAGAGCCATGCATGGGGGTTCAGATCTGCCTGGCCCAGTGGCGGAAGAGGCAGGGAAGGGGCACCTGGATGGCTTGGTTTGTTGGGTGTCCGACTTTGACTCAGGTCATGATCTTATGGTTCATGAGTTTGAGCCCCACGTTGGGCTCTCTGCTGGCAGCTTGGAGCCCATAGCCTGCTTTGGATTCTGTGTCTCCATCTCTCTCTCTGCTCCTCCCCTACTCGTTCTCATTTTCTCTCTCTCTCTCTATCTCTCTCTCTCTCTCTCTCCCTCCCCCCCTCCCTCCCTCAAAAATAAATAAACATTAAAAATTTGGAGGGGGGGAGAAGAGGCAGGGAAAATTCCAACTGGGGTCAGCCTTGGACAGGATCCGTGAAGGCTCAGCTCAAGGTGTCCCAGTCACAGGGGCTCTCAGGGATGCCTGGGCTCCGGGTAGTGAAGAGTGGCATGTGAGTAGTGAGGGGCAATTCAGGAAAGGCTCCATCAAACTCAAAGTGGATTGCTATCAAGCATCTGCCATGACTCCTTTCTTATTACCATCTGTCCCTGAGGTTCTGTCACTAGGGTAGGAGTTGTTAAAATGTCAAAGGGATACTGCAGCACGACTTTGCTGCGAGCAGTCTCTTGACGTGGAAGGTAAGGCCCATTCCCCAAGACACAGGCCTCTCCTTTCTGCCTGCACTTACCTGCTACAGTGTACGGTGCACGAATCCCTCTGAGCACAAAATGGTGTGCCAGGCTCTGATGGGCCCATGGCCAGCATCTAATCCCAAACTAACCTGGGATCCGGGCTTTCGTTTCTTCTCAGAGAGAAGGCTGATAACCTGTGGGCTGCTTGCAAAACCCAGAGTCCTTCCTTCCCTTCCAGAACGTGGCTTCCCGCCAGGTCGCTCTGCACAAGGCATTGCAGGTCCCTGTCTTGAGAAACCACCCAGTCTGTGACACGCAGGCTGAACGACTGCCTTTGGGATTTACTGAGGACTGTGATAGGCACACATGATGGTGAATGGTTACAACCATTTTTTATGAAAATAAAGGTAGCTCTCGCATTTTGTTGAGGCCTTGTCACTGCAAGACCTTATTCGCATCCCTTCCCACACCCCATGCTTTAACAGTTATGATTTACTTTCTGGAGATCAAACTAGACAGAGCTTTTTAACTCTTTGCTCCAGCATTCCCAAAACATATGTTCGTGTCCAGGGCTCCCTAAACTCAAGGGAATTAGACCAAATTTGTGGAATGGAATGAATATGATGAATTTAGAGCCACAAGTCTTCTGTCTTCTCTGTCTTGTTGAATGAATGCCTTGTTTCGCAAGAGCTGGTCGTGATGCTAAGAGGTAGTTGAAAAGAATTTTCCATGATGTCATCTGAGCTTGTGAGTTGTTTCTTTTCTTTTTTTTTTTTTTTTTTTTTTTTTTGGCTTCTCCTAAATAATAGCATACCTTCTGTTTTGGCCAGCTTTTTCTTACCTTAGCTTTGCATACAGCTGGATAGTAGAATGTATGTTTCCCTCCACCCCTCCCCCAGGCAAATTTAGATGCTTTCCCAAGTCTTTGTTAGAGTTGAATGAGCCTCTGAAAGCGAAGAATATGTCCTAAGAGTTTTAAAGAGGAGCATTCTAGGATGTGCAAAAACACTCATGTCAATGGCCATTGTTAATTACACACTCCATATCCCAGATTTCGTGACTCTGTTTTCTGACAAACGGGAGCTGCTGCCTGCTCTTACAAAGACCTCAAAACCTAGAGGGCTTTTCACGTAGGAGGAGGCTGAGGGACCCAGCAGCTTCCCGAGTGCAGAGTCTGGCTCTGGCCCCAGTGTGAGGCAGGCACTGACACATCCCTTTGGCTAGGGAGACACGGAGCATGCCGGAGACTCACAGGGAAAATGGTAAAGCTGCCGTCTCTCGGGGTGGGGGGGGATCCCGATGACAAAGCCCTACCAGCCTATTCGCTGAATTCTCTTCTTCTAGGAAAGTTTGCTGGCTTTGTTTTTCCCCTTGCAAGAGAGGGAGAGCCCCACGAGAGAGGTGATTTGCCCCCCTCTTTCTTCAAGGATGAGTCTGCCCGCTCGCAGCGAGAACGCGTTTGCTGTTGAGTCTCAGAAGGGTGGAAACGACGGGAAGGAAACTGTCCTGCTGCCGGAGTGACCCTCCCAGGGAGCGGGAGCGGGCAGGTGGTTTGAGTAATGGGCATGTAAAGGGATCCCTGTGCTCTCCATCCCTCAGGTTCACCAGTACTATAGCTGCCTCCCAGAGGAGAAGGTTCCTTATGTCAACAGTCCCGGAGAGAAACTTCGAATCAAGCAGCTATTACACCAGCTGCCGCCACATGACAATGAGGTAAGGGGCTCGCGGGGGCCTTAGGAAGACTGTTCGTGGACACTCCTGTGAACTGTCACCTTCTTCATAATCAGAGTGCTGTGATCAGGCCGATCTCCAAAGAAAAACTCTGGTGCATTCGTTTTAGGCTTTAGCTTCCTTAATTAGGGCCAAGAGAAACGGCCCGACACTTTCTGGAGAGAGTTACAGAAAGCAGATCTCATTACAGACTGGATTCGCCTCTCGGCCTGGCACTAACAGCTAGTGTGGGGTAACCAGGGAGCCCTAAAAGTTAAAAGTTCAAGTCCAGGTTTTCTTAGTTGAATGTGCTGGTTGCCGGAGGCCCTTAGCTGATTGCAGTTCCCTGGGTCAGTTCAAGCCCTGCACAAACCCTGGGATTCTCTGGGATTTTCAGCAGCATTTCACGTTAAACGAGTGTGCGAGTTTTCCACGTTATGCTGCCATAGAAATCACATGTCCAGATTTGCAGCTCTTGAACATCTGTGTTTATGTTGTTGAAAGGCTGTCTTCCCAGGTCACCATTTACACACGTGGAAGAATGGCTGGCAGGGCTGTTCTTTTTTTCTGAACCTGGACACCAGGCACTGTAAGCAGACGTTTCTTAGCTCCGAAGTCAGATCGCTTATAAAGGGAATATGTGACTATGCCTTTAAAAGATCATCCTGCTTGGGAGGGTTAGGTTTATAAACTAGAAATTAATTTTTAGTATCTGGTTTTTAAAAATAGTCCTCCTCCAGAACGGACTTGTCCGCCTAACTCTGATTGCATTTGAAACAGTAACATAATATTAAACTGACAGGAGAAATAACCCCTGTAGAGAGCTGGACCCCAGCTCTCCACCGACGGCTCCCACCCACCAGCGGCATCTCCAGGGAAGGGCGTAGGTACTATGTTATTACTTATATTCCCATATTCAGATCAAAAGGGATCATTCAGATGCCTCGAAAATAAACGTGAGTAAGTGAAGCAAAAGCTTAGAAAACTGAAGCAGGTCCCTAGAAAGAGAGCCAGTTTCCTGCTGCTCATTTGGACTTCATAAAACAAATAGAAACAGTGTTTCCTCTTTCAAAGCTGAGAGCAAGCCCTGTAACCTGATGCCCAGGTAACTAATTTGGAAGCGAAAATGCGGGTTTTTACAAGCAGGAAAGGTGTGCCTTTCTTTAAAAGCACATCCATAAAATGTCATTGGTGTCACCATATATTCTGGGCTGTTCAGATCACAGCAGTGTCCTTGGAGACATCCACAGGAGGACTTTTTTTTTTTTAACTCTTTTTTTTACTTGATAGAGCAAGGTTCTCAGTTCTCTGCTGTTAATGATTTATCCCATTTACAGTTAACTGTAGTTTCATGAAAAGAGACCATTCAAATTCCTTCTTCCTGTTGAAGTTTCCTTACACGTGACCTGGGGGGCTGATTTTGCCCATTTGACATGGCCCTTTGGAGGACAAAGAGTGATTCTGAAGTCAATATTTGACTTCAAATATTGAAGGATTCTGCCTTCTGCCCAGATGAAACAATTGAGATGATACAGCAGCGCTGGTTTTCCAATTAGGCTGTCACCATCCTATCTCACAAGTTTCCCTCGAACTATCTTACAACCCACCATCTGAGCGTTTTACCTACCCTTTCCTGATGTTCACATTTCTCAAAAGTCAGACAGGCGGCGGGATTAGATCCATGTGTGCCAAAGTGTGGCAGACACGCGCCGTTAGGTGGTACACAGACATGGTGGTGAATGAAAAGTGAACCACGTAACGGGAGGATCCCTCCCATTTAAAGTGTATAAGTGAATAAGCCCTGGGGAATTTCAGCCTGGGCTGTCCGTCTCCTCACACCGCTCCAGCTCCTGCCACTCTTTACTTGTAAGTGACCTCATTAAGAATCTTCGCTTTAGGGTCTCCCATAAGCAGAAGTAGCTAGAATCCAACAATACACTTTCATTCTTACACTGTTTAGTTTTTAGGGTCGATCACCTTCTGATTTGGGTAGGTGATAATTGACTTTTAATTTATAGTCATCATATACATTATTTTTTAAACATATTCAAGTTAAAAAAGTGAGTCTGTTTTAAAAATAGTATTAAGTAAGTAACAGTTCAGGACCAAGGCAGAATTCCCATTGTGTGTGCGAATATGGGGAGAGCCTGGGGAATGCTGGATTTGAGTGTCTGCACATGTCCCTTCCTTCATTCTCTGAATTTTTGTATTTAACAAGAAGGAAAATATCCTATGCAAGTTGATGGATGAACCACAGCCCAGTGGGTAGCCATTTTCCCTCCTGCACACAGAAAATCACGTAGGGCCTTCCATGAAGCAGCAGCCATACCTCTGGTCCAGCTCCTTAGCCTCAAGCCTTTGGGTCTCCATTTTTGCAAAATAAGATGTGAGAGCAGAACTTGTGAGCTGCTCTGGCTCGCTAGCGTGGAGCCACCCATGGGTGTCGAGGGTCACTCACGTGGGCACATGGAGGTGAATGTATCTGGACCCTACAATCCATTTGAAGAGGCACCTCATTTTTAAAGAAGGAAAACATCCCCGATGTTGACTAGCACCAGAGCTACCCCACGTGATGTGGATCTTAGTGTGGCTGAGAGCAGGGCAGTAAGGATGAGGAACAGTTCCAGAACCTTTAGCCTGCTCATGACGTGGGCTCTGGAATTTGGCACCTGTCATAAGCCATGTTGGCCGTCCACCATCTTAAGTAGAGGCTCCTTTTAAGGGGCCCTGAGCCTGCAGGTGGGACCGTGAAGACCAGAGCTATACCACGGAATGGAAGTGGGGTTAACAGGAAAACTCTGGGGCGTGGACTTCAGAAATCCCACGGATCAAGGGTGACGGCCACCATGCCGCTCTCTGTGTCTGCTCAGGTTCGATATTGCAACTCCCTGGATGAGGAGGAGAAGAGGGAGCTCAAGCTCTTCAGCAACCAGAGGAAACGGGAAAACTTGGGCCGAGGGAACGTCAGGCCCTTCCCAGTCACCATGACGGGAGCTATTTGTGAACAGGTGAGCATGGAATCCAGGGAGGGAGGAGGGACCGCTCGGGCCTCCTTGCATGAGTCCGTCCATCCAGCAGTTCTTTTACTGAGGGCCTACTGTGCGTCGTGTGCAGGTCTAGCTCTTGGGGATACAGCAGCAAACAAAAGACTTGAAAGCTTGGTTTTGCCCTGGTGAGGGGTTTGGTCCTAGGGGAAGAGGTCAAACAGTTAAATAAAGAAGATAGAACAAAATACAGTGGAGAAGGAGGCTCCAAACAATGCGGGGTGAGGAGGGGGTAGCTTTCAGGAAGGTGGCTGCATAAGGTGCCACTTGGAAGGAGGCCTCGGGCAGTGGTTCCCAGGAACTGAGGGAGGGGGTTCTGCATCTCAGTGAGTGGAGGGAATGAGCAACTCAAAGGCTTTGAGGCATTTCTTTCTTTCTTTTTTTTTTTAATGTTTATTTATCTTGAGAGAGGGACAGCATGAGTAGGGGAAGGGCAGAGAGAAAGAGGGAGACAGAGAATCCCAAGGAGGCTCCGAGCCATCAGCACAGAGCCCAGTGCAGGGCTCGAGCCACAAGACCTGAGCCGAAACCAAGAGTCGAGCACTCCACCAGCTGAGCTACCCAGGCACTCCGTGGCAGGAGCATTTCTGTTGTGCTGGAGGGACAGCAGAGGTGGCCGATGTTGCACGGCAGAGGGAGCAGAGGGAGCGAAGTAGCATGTAAAGTGAGAGCTCCTGGCCAGCCGGTGGTCTGAGCCGTTGGAAGGAGATGGGGAGCTGTTTGAAGGATATAAGCAGAGGAAAGACCTGAGGCATCTCTATTTTAAAATGAGGCCCTTAGAAAATGGCATTTGGACCATGGGTTCATCCCAGGCCCATGTAAAGG
This sequence comes from Suricata suricatta, assembly GCF_006229205.1. Classification (NCBI taxonomy): domain Eukaryota; kingdom Metazoa; phylum Chordata; class Mammalia; order Carnivora; family Herpestidae; genus Suricata; species Suricata suricatta. The sequence goes on along the minus strand of NC_043711.1, from coordinate 30,850,270 downwards.
GGTGGTAAATGGTCATCTCCTTGGGTGTGAGGGTTCTGCAGCAAAATGCATGCAGTCCCCTTGCATTCTCCCTGGACCTCACTGAGTTGAAGAGTCTGTGTGTGTTCTCTCCTCATCGTCTGCAGAGTGCTCAGGGCATGGTGGTGCAGGGTTTTGAAGAAAGAAAGGTTGATGTGCAGCCTACCTGTGTTCCTCCTGCCCCTCCTCTTGGCCATAGAGCCTTCTGGTGCTGATCATCATTTTCAGTGCTGTGCTTCGGCTCTGCTGCTCTTTGAAAAGCCTCATCTAACCCCTTAAGCTCTTAAGGAAACCTTTGAGGTCCTGAAGATGCATGAGCTAGGTCAGTGAAGAGAAAGCGAGATACTACCAGAGGGGAGTGGGTGCCATTTGTGCCCTTTTTTGAGATTTCAGAGGGATGATGTGAGAAGGTTCACAGGTGAAATGGAGGTGCTCCTTAATAGGGGAGCCACAGGACCAGAGATTTGGCAATGGAGTCTTCACCCTTGATATGAGTGGTCAGTGGTTAAGATGTGAGATTCAGGGACACCTCGGTGGCTCAGTCAGTTAAGTGTCCAACTTTGGCTTAGGTCATGATCTCATGGTTTGTGAGTTCAAGCCCTGCTTTGCTGTCAGCACAGAGTCTGTTTCAGATTTTCTGTCCCCCTTTCTCTTTGCCCCTCCCCAACTCACTGTCTCTCTCTCAAAATAAATAAATTAAACTTAAAAAAAAAAGATGTGAGATTCAGTGTCCCCAGATCCAGAATTTTGCTGCTCTGAGATCAGCCTTCTGGAACCAGCCCCGCTGGGCTCTCCTAAGGAGAAAGAAAGGCTGGGCATTTCATGAGCAGGTGTCAAAAGTAGTAGAACATAGTGACAATAGCATGGAGCCAGAAAGACAAGGTTGACTCATATTGCTGCCAGATGACCTTTAACCATGTTATTTTCCCTCCACTTGTCATCTGCAAAATAGAGGTGATGAATGCCTATCACGTGGGATTATGGTGAAGATTACCTGAGATTCTGTATTGTTAACGCAATTTAACAAAGCCATCACAGTGAGGTGTCTCTAATACCTTTGTTGCCTACTGAAGCAAACCAAAGCCTAACCCAAAGACAGTGCCTCAGTAGTAAGAAAATGACGCTTACAAGCAGCCCATCACTGACAGGCAACTAGGCTTTCTCAAATAAAACAACCCCTTAAGCTACAGCCAATCAAATAATTTCCTTTCTTTGCATCCCTGCTTCTCTGTAGAACTTCCCTCCTCTAATTCCAGGTAGGCAGAGCCCTCCTAACCGCCTTCAGTTTGGTACTGCCCAATTTAAATCTGTATTTGCTCAAATAAACTCTTGAAGATTTTCATGTGCTTAATTTAAGTTTATCTTTTATCGCAAAGCTTACCCCAGGTCTGCTAATGTTTAAAAAAAAAAAGCTCGGTAGTACCTTCAGTAACATGATGTCTTCCTTTTGGTCACTTCCATGAATGAGCTCCCAGAGACTGTTCCATGAGACCTTTATTTTATTTTCTGTGAAACATTTCAACGTATATGATGGCTGCGGTACGGGAGGTAGCTTTTCTGCTCTCTAGACGTTGTGCCCAGAGCTCAGCCGCAGTGGGGCCACCCAGCAGTACCCTCGGGCGTGAACCCCATGGCCATCGCCATAGTCAGCGGGGAGCCTCTCACTGGATCCCGCACCTCACACTTTACTCCCCCTTCAAAGCCCCATCCTAAGCCGTAACATGTGGGTTATCAGGGTTGTTGCCTCGATCCTTTCTGTGTAAGGGAAGGAACTTTGGAACATGAGTGAGAAGATAGGGGAGGGAGAGAGAAGGAAGCCCTTTCCATAGTCTGGCATCAGAAGTGGTGCCTTGTCAGTCAAGACTAGGTAAAACAGAAGTTAGAAAAAGCAGACTAAAAGCATGCCTCAAAGGCCATTGGAGAAATAGTTAAAGGTTGGCCTGCTTTTTTTTTTTTTTTAATGTTTCTTATTTATTTTTGAGAGGTAGAGACAGCGCAAGCCCAGGAGGGTCAGAGAGAGAGGGAGACACAGAATCTGAAGACAGGCTTCAGGCTCTCAGCTAGCTGTCAGCACAGAGCCCGACGCGAGGCTCAAACCCATGAACCGCAAGATCATGACCTGAGCCGAAGTCACACACTTAACTGACTGAGCACCCAAGCTCCCCAAAGTGGGCCTGCTTTTATGAACCCCCTCCCTTGCCCACGTTACAGCTCCTCCACCCCCACACCCTGCCGTCACCTGCTCCTGCTGGTGTTAAACTCCCTTGTGCCTTCACATAGAGTTTGGAGCATCTAAAAGACACACAGACACCATCACCACATGCCACTTGGCCTCCTGCTTGTAGAGCCCCTGTGTGTCATTTTGCTACAAGAGTTTTTCCTCCTTTCCTGCCTTGTGACTCCTTATTTTCTCAGTCACTTTATCTTCATCTTCCTTGTGGGGAAGGAGGGGTGTATGTGGAGGGGACGCCAGTAAAGCCCGCCCCGCCACACAAGTAACCCACGTAGCTTAGCGGCTAGGTTGACAACCAGTGCCCGGCAACCCGCTGTTGGTGGTAGTGGAGGTCTTCTATCTGTTATGCGCGGCCCTGAAAGACAGGGCCGGGGTTGGTACTGACATGTCTGATTGCCTGACAGTGCGGAGGCCAGATTAACGGCGGGGACATCGCTGTGTTTGCGTCACGCGCCGGCCACGGGGTCTGCTGGCACCCGCCGTGCTTCATATGCACCGTCTGCAACGAGCTGCTGGTGGACTTGATCTACTTTTACCAGGACGGGAAGATCTACTGTGGCAGGCACCACGCCGAGTGCCTGAAGCCGCGCTGCGCCGCCTGTGATGAGGTCAGAGCACAGTGCCTGGGGCTCCCAGCCCTGCCCGACATCACCCCTCACTGCCTCCCCTCACCCCCTGCACAGAAAACCATAGGCTGCTCCACCTTCTTCTATTAACCTTTGCAAGAGGCAAGCCCCACCCATCCCTGGTTGCTAGCATGTCCGAAAGTGGCAATCCCCCCGGGCATCCAAGTAGGAAAGCAGTTTCTGTAGCGGAGGATAGTCCCGGGCACTGGGTCAGTCCTGAACTCTTAAAGAAAGGCACTGTGCAGCGTCAGATGTCAGCCTAAATCCCAAGGAGGGATCAGTCACGGCGTGGCACTTAAGTTCCCATTCCTGAGCTTCCGTGAGACAACCTGTTTTGAGAAGAGAGACATTTGGTGGCACTCTTTGGTTTTCCCCTAACTGAGCAAAGCTCCGATGAGGAGGCAGAGGCATACCTCCTTTGGAGGGCCCTGCCCCACGCCCTGAGAGGTCCTTGAATCCGCTACCCCGGGTCAGAAGGCAGACTGGAGTCCAAACCCTGTGTCTGGTGTTTTCTCCCACCAGGAGCACACCTCGGTATGGTCCGTAAGCTGCAAGAAGAGAAGACATACTTTGGCTTCAAAAGTTTGGAGCTTATATTTCTATAAAAAGTTTTTGGGTTTTAAGTTTGGAGGAGAAAGGAGAATGTTCTAAACCAGACTACTGTTATGGAATAATTTGGGGAAACTTCTTCGAGAGGGGTTTCCTCCTGCACAAAATGGATTTGGGGTCCTGGCTGACCTTGCGGACAGTAGTGTGGGTCTCTGTAGGGAGCCCTCCCCTTTTTCAGTCACAGTCCACTACTGCCTGCCTGGGGGAGGTTCGCTTTTCCAGGAGGAAGTTGACCAGCCTTAACTAATTTGGATTCTAAAGCTAAGGGTGATGTTCTGGAGAGACCCTCTGACCAGGTATTTGGGAAACTGAATTCAGTTCCACCTCTAATTCCAGCTAGCTGCTTTGCCTCAGTTTCTTCTACTTCTGGAAATTAGTGCTCCTACTATTTTCTGTTATCTAATGGCCAAGGAATATGCTGATTTCAGTGTCTTGAAATTTTTGTTTACTGAGATGTAATTCACACATCATAAGGTTCACCTTTTTAGGTATCCAGTTTGGTGGGTTTTAGTGTATTCACAGAATTGTACACCTGTCACTGCTGTCTAATCCTAGGTCATTTTCATCACCCCAAAAGAAACTTTATATCTTTTAGCAATTACTCCCCCTTCTCCCAGCCCCTGGCAGCCCCCTGTCTATTCTCTGTCTCTATGCATTTACATATTCTGGAGATTTCACATAAGTGGATCTTTTGTGTCTGACTTCTTTCATTTAGAGTAATGTTTTCAAGGTTAATCCACGTTGTAGCGTGTAATGGTACGTTATTCCAAGGCTGACTAATACTCAGCCGTGTGTATACGTCACATTTTGTTGAGCCGTTTGTCCGCTGATGGACATTTAAGTTCTTTCCACTTTTTGACTGTTATGATCAGCGCTGTATAAACATGCGTATAGGTTTTTGTGTGCACATATCTTTTCAGTTTTCTTGAACATATACCCAGGAGTAGAATTGCTGGGTTATATGGTAATTCTGTGTTTAACTTTCTAAGGGAATCCAGACTCTCTTCTAGAGAAGCTTTACTCTTTTACATTCCCACTGTCAGTGAATGGTGTTGCAGTTTTTCCACATCTTCCTTAACAGTTAACGTTTTCTTTATAGTCATAGTGGGTACGAAGTAATATCACATTGTGGTTTTGGTATGTATATCCCTAATGGGTAATGATGTTGAGCATCTTTTCATGTGTTTATTGGTTGTTTTTGTTCCGTGTCTCAGCTAAGAAACAGGTCCAAGGTCATGAATATTTACACTTGTGTTTTCTTTTAAGCATTTAATAGTATTTGGCTCATTAGGTCTCTGATCTCTTTCAAGTTAATTTTTGTGTACGGTTCAGATTCATTCTTTTGCATGTGGTTATCCAGCTGTCCCAACCACATTTGTTGAAAAGACTGTTCTTTCCCTATTGAATGTCCTTGGCATCTTTGTTGATCATCGGTTGGCCAGAAATGCTTGGGTTTATTTCTGGACTTTTATTTCTCTTCTATTGATCTGTATGTCCATTTTTATACCAGCACCACACTGTCTTGATTACTGTGGTTTGTAGTAAGCTTTGAAATCTATACTTTGAAATTTCAAAAATTCCACATCGGAGGTCACAGCACAAATGCTTCTGAGGACAAGGCAGATGTTGTCCATGAAGGTGACACATTTTAAGACTACAGTGAGTGGCGAAAAATAGGACTGAGCTCGAGAACTCAACACTCATCTGAAAGTAGCAATGCCTCTTCTCAAATGCCCTATTTTCAACAGAGAAATCAGGATCCCAGGCATCAATGTGACATTTCCTGTTTTTAAAAAGATTGGGTATCAGCCAAAGAAAACATAAATGTGTTATCCAGAGTGCCCATGAGCTATCAGTTTCTGGTCTTGCTTCATATTCTTCAGGGTAGAACATGATTTCTCTTATTAAATGTTAAATTCACACCTGGCCAGGCCAGAAACTGTGCTTAATTGTGCTTTAGGCAAATCCCAATGTGAGAACTGACAACTATCTAGAACATGCGTATACGTATGGCCTTTTTATTGAGTAATTTGCGGGAAGGACCTGCTTTCACATCCTTCTAGTTTGGGCCCCCCTTAACTGTTGTCCTTTAAAGTGCCTCTGTGCGGCTGGGTCTTCATCACTGATCATTTGGCTTCCCTACCTCTAGATCATCTTTGCAGACGAATGCACAGAAGCTGAGGGGCGGCACTGGCACATGAAACACTTCTGCTGCTTCGAGTGCGAGACGGTGCTTGGCGGCCAGCGCTACATCATGAAGGAGGGAAGGCCTTACTGTTGCCACTGCTTCGAGTCCTTGTACGCAGAATATTGCGACACCTGTGCTCAACACATAGGTGAGGCAGCGCTGAGTGCTCAGCTCAGTCCTCCTGCAGCTGGATCCCCTCTGTGTCTGGTGTAGAGACCTTCCCTGTGGCCAACTCACAGGGGCTTCGGTGAAAAGGGGATCTCTTGGCTCCCGTTGTTCTAGAGACTAAAGGAGCATGCTCACTTCAGATGGGGATGGCTCCAGGGTTCCAACAGAGTCTGAGCTTTTGGGTGCTTTGTGTCTCAGCTCAGCTTGCCTTCTCTTGGCAGTGGTAAAAAGCAAGCTGTTCTCGCATGCTGGCCGAGAAGACACCCCACATCTCCCTAATCTCAGCACTTGCCTTCTCCAAAGGAGTGGGGCCATGTATGTTTTAGAATCCGAAGGAGTTCCTCCAGCTAGGAACCTTATTGTCCCGGTTGGGTCATGAGTTCCACCCTGGAAGCTGGAGCGTAGGGTGTTTCTGTTGATCTGCGTCGCAGCCCCACCCCTGAGACGGGTGATGTGCTGTACGACCAAGGGCAGGACAAGAGGTCCTGAAAGGAAAACTTGAGGGAAAAGATAAACAGATGTCTTCCACAGCCTCCCTGGAAAAAGTTGAGCCTCTGTGGAGGGAGGACCCAAAAAAGTCCTCTTGTAGAAAGGGGCAGTCAAGAAAACCAAATGGTTTCTGGCAGCTTATCTTTAAAAAAAAAAAAAAAAAAGATCAGCAAAAGCCGACCCAGCCTAATACAAAGCAAGAGAACCTGAAAGAGCTTATGAGCTCTAAACTACCCCACGCAGCAGCAGATCTGAGATGGCAGAGATCATTTTCTCTGGGCAGATGACCAATTTATTCAGCCCTTCAACAGTCTTCCAGATCGCGCCACATCTGTGGCTTCCTCTTTCAGCTCGCCTGTTCTGGCACCTTGAGAAGGAGCCACCCTTTCAAAAGAAGAATGAAAGAGTTGGCAGCGGGTGACTGTCGGTGAGACTTGCAGCCTGTTCCTCCTGTGGCCCGTGCAGTTCCCAGAAATCCACTCGGAACCTGCCAGCCTCTCACCTGGTAGTGGGCAGATGTGGAGATAATCAGTCTGGGCGCCCATGTTGCCCCACTTAGAAGATGATATCAGAAACAGAAAGAAGTCATTTTGTCTTCCTGCTTCATTCCAAGTGAGATTTTTCAATGAAAAAATTAGCTAGTAGTTGGGAGAGCTCTGCAAGCTGATAAAGATCCCAGCATCGTGGATGAGCACCTACTATGTGCTCAGCTGTCCTTGGTTGTTGAGCAGTCTGTCCTGCAGACCCAGGCCTGCTTGCATGAGGCCTTTCTGAGCTGGAGTCCCTGCTGGGTCCAGGGTTCAACATGGCTAGGCAGCCATACCCTTAAGCAGTATTCCCTTCCTGGGGCCTGGGTGCTGCGCAAATCCACTTCCCCCAGACCCTGAAGGCCTCGCCGTCTCCAGGCCTGATGCCTCAATCAAGTACCCAGCAGCACTCCCTTCTCACAAGATCAAAACAGCAAAACGGACTTGCTTTTATGCTAAGAGCTAGGAAACGGGGAGCTTGGTTTGGGCAGGTGGCTGGCCCCATGAGGAAGGACAGGATGGGGCGTGTCAGGGGAAGATGGTGCAGCTTTTGGACCCAGCATTTGTCGCTGTGGATTCTGGGTCTGCCAGTTCACAGCTCACCTGCAGCCCTGATATCCCCTTCTTACTAGTGCTGCCTTTGCTTTGGTCCCTTTCCGTTGAGGCTCCAAAGCTTCTCCCGAAACTGCCACTTAGAATTTTTGCCCAGCAACATGGAAAGGAGAAAATCTGTCTGTCAGCACAGCATGTCCACCTCAGAAGGGCCCTCTGTCCTCTTCTCTTTCTCTCCCCTAGCTGTTCGAGACTTGGATTGGCATTCCCTTTTCCTTCCCTCTTAAATCCATAAAAAAGGCACCTATGTTTTACCAGGAAAGAGGACCTCTGTGGCCCACAGTATTCTCACTGCCGCGGTTGAAACGCTGTCCTTGATTTTTTTTTTCTAAATCTACTTTTCCGTGAAACCTGATTTTCCTGCAACCGTGGAAGAGTGTGCTCTGTATGTCATGCATACCACCATCTCCTGGTGCCTTGCCCTGACCATATGACACAAATATCCCATATTTATACAGCCGCTCAGCGCGGACCCTGCATCAGGCAGCCGTTGCTAGGGCAACAGTGCTTTTGCCTGCGCACAGCAGAGTAAACAGTCCTATAAACAGAGCAAGGCTGTAGCAGCAGTAGACACACAAACACACCCTCTGAGAAGGGCTTATGGGGCTTAGAGGGGGAATTAAAGAGGAACGCTTAGATGTGGAAGAGCAGAGCCCTTTTCCAGATGTTGAAGAGTTCAGGACCAGTTCAGAGGACCATCTGACATCGGGGATGTTTATCAGGGATCACATTGTGCTGCCTGCTGGGCCACTTTGGAACACGTCTCCCCTCTGCTCACCCCAGCCCAGCCTTCCTGCAAGGCCCTGTCCCCAGAAGGGCCTCCCCCCTCCGCCACATCTGAGCATACTTGCTTGTAGAAGCATGGAGAAGCAGCTGGCGGAGGACACATCCGGGAACCAGGCTTCCTGCATGCCTCTTATAGGGAGTGGGCAAGGCTGCAGCCACTTGGGATGTAGGGCAGTGGGGCATCAGCCCAGCCCTCCAGAGGGGAGGGCAAGGTCGACTGAGCCAACCTTGGGGTTTTTTTTATGGACTGCATCTGGGTAACAGCCCCCAGAACAGAGGGAGAAGGGCAATAAGACCTCAGGAAAACAGGAGAAGCTTGGGGCACCTGAGAGGCTCCATCAGTTGAGCATCCAACTTCGGATCAGGTCATGATCTCATGGTTCATGGGTTCGAGACCCGATTCGAGCTCTGTTTTAACGGCCAGGAGCCTGGAGCCTGCTTTGGATTCTGTGTCTCCCTCTCTCTCTCTGCCCTTTCTCCACTCATGCTCTGTCTCTGTCCAAAAATAAATAAAACATTTAAAAACACACACACGCAGGAGAAGCAGAGCAGTGAGAGGAGCTAGCATATGTGAGTCTTCCCATCCTCTGCATATTAACTCACAGCAGCCGTGTGAAGTCAGAACTAGTAATCTCCTGGTTTTGCTGCAGAGGGGATTGAGGTGCAGACAGACAAAGCCACTCGCATGGCGTCACACAGCCCAGAGCCAGCCAGCCATCAGTAGATGGGCCTCAGCATCTTTCCAACCAGCTGGGACAGGATGCGAACCTTTCTTCATCTGACTTCTGAAGCCTGCCTCCAAACTGCTCCAGGGTTGTGCCTCCCTGTGCCACCCTGCTTCTTCCCAGGAGCCTGGGGAGCAAATGTGGTGGGAGCCCAGCTCTGGGACCTGTCTCTAGCCCCGCCCCTCCAGTACTCACTCCTGGGAAGGCCAAGTTGATTCCCACAGTGGCCCTTTTGTCTGAGAGTGGCCTTTGTGGCTGCTTCTGTCCCTCTCAAACTCCCTTCTTAGTCCCTAGGACCAGACTCCCAAATAAACAGACCCCTTAATTTGGGGCAGAGTGCATCGGAGAGGAATTGCCTTGTGCCTCTCTCTCCCTGGGGTCCTGGGCTGTGAAGGCGGGTGGGAGAGAGCCAGGGAGGCCAGGACACCTGCTTTGCCTTTTGCCTTCTGTCCCTGCCTCTCTCTCTTTCTGGGTAGAGTTTGCTCTCCAGTTTCTTGTTTACCACCTCTCTAGACAAGCCTCCCCAAGTTGGTCCTGGGACGTCCGGGTTCAGGACTGTCGGCTGCATTAGTACTGCTACATTTCAGGAAAGATTTTTATTATCAGAAATCAGGAGTCTTGCAAAGGCCCCCTTCCATCCTACAGTAATTGCTTGAGACTGCGTACTCCACAGGCTCACCCCACAGGAGGGGGGACCCAACGTGTCCAGACTTCCATTCACTGCTGCCGAAAGAGCCTCGGTGCATCACTGTCCTAGCAACAGTCCCAGGGCACTCTCCCATTGGACTAGTGCTGGTCATGTGCCCACCTCTAACCCAGTCCCTGGGGTGAGAGATAATAGTTCTTTCTGGGCAGTGCTAGGTCCAGGCATGGCTTTAGCCCTGCCCAAAGCTCATGGCCCCACGGGTGGTGAGCAGATGGTGTCCCACAGGGAGAGTAAGCCCTTGAACCAGCAAGGGGGCGGAAGCGATGCCAAGAAGAAAGAACTCTTGGGGCTCTGGGAGGTTCCTGTAGGGCAGGTGAAGCAGGATTACGCAAACCAGGGCCAGCCCTGGCATGGGGGAGGAAATGCGTTTCTTCCTTCCCTGACGATATTAAGGAAAGGGTGTGCATGCTTATGGAGAATATCTTTGACGAACCACACCCAAGCATTTCCTTACCAAGTGTTGAAATCCACATTTTTGTTTTCCACTGAACTGTTACAGTGCTTTCTTCACCAATGGCATATGCTGGTGTGGGATTCAGTTCACCCATTCACTGCATAAAGGACCCTTCTGATACATCAGGCCATGTTCCTGGACATGCCACATTTCCGTGACCCTCTTCTCCTAGACCTTCACTTTCAGGGGGCAGAGAGAATTAACAAACAGATGTACGTGTAGCGCTGTGATGTCCAGCACGGTTCATGCTGTGAAGAAAAATCCGGCAGGTCAGGGTGAAGAATGGTGGAGAGGATGCTCTCAGGAGTATAGGAGGACTTCTCCAAGGAGTTGGCATTTGAGCAGACCCCCAAGCAGAGCAAAAGAGAAAGTATCCATGTCATAGTTGGGGGCAAGACTCCTGGATACAGATCTCACCCGTGATGCCTAGTTGTATTAAGCTAGGCAAATGATTTAACCTTCCCGTGCCTCTACGTTCTCATCTGAAAAATGGAAATAATATTAGAAACCTACCTCCTATAGTGGAGGGGTTAAAGGAGGTTACCTACATACAAAGCATTTAAAGCGGTGTTCTGGCATGTGTTAGTGTCATTAGTGCCATTTTTGTCTGGGAGCGTTTTTCTCTGTCGGAGCAAATGAGTTAAGAGGCGGCTGACTGGTAGAACAAGGGGGCTCTCAGAGTAGGACATGAATACCATCTGTGTGGGGTCCTGAGAGTTTATTCTGTCGTATTTGGAACCCAGAGCCAAACCAGGATGCTGTGTGTTTCACATGGTAATTCAAGGCTCTTAGTGGCTTGTCAGCCTCTTCCATGTCTCTTCTATCCCCAGGGATCGACCAAGGCCAGATGACCTACGACGGCCAACACTGGCATGCCACCGAGACCTGTTTCTGCTGCGCTCACTGCAAGAAATCCCTCCTGGGGCGGCCATTCCTCCCAAAGCAGGGCCAGATATTCTGCTCCCGGGCCTGCAGTGCTGGAGAGGACCCCAATGGCTCGGACTCATCTGATTCAGCCTTCCAGAATGCCCGGGCCAAGGAGTCCCGGCGCAGTGCCAAGATCGGCAAGAACAAGGGCAAGACAGAGGAGCCCATGTTGACCCAGCACAGCCAGCTGCAGGTGACTTCCAACCGGCTGTCAGCTGACGTGGACCCCCTGTCTCTGCAGATGGACATGCTCAGCCTGTCCAGCCAGACACCCAGCCTCAACCGGGACCCCATTTGGAGGAGCCGGGAGGAGCCCTACCATTACGGGAACAAGATGGAGCAGAACCAGTCCCAGAGTCCTCTGCAGCTTCTCAGCCAGTGCAACATCAGGACTTCCTACAGCCCGGGAGGGCAGGGGGCCGGGGCCCAGCCCGACATGTGGGGCAAGCACTTCAGCAACCCCAAAAGGAGCGCCTCACTGGCCATGAAGGGGCACGGCGGCAGCTTCATGAAGGAATGCCACGAGGACTACTACCCGGGAAGGCTGCGCTCACAGGAGAGCTACAGCGATATGTCCAGCCAGAGCTTTAGTGAAACCCGAGGCAGCATCCCGGTCCCCAAATACGAGGAGGAGGAAGAGGAGGAGGAAGGGGGCATATCCACTCAGCAGTGCCGGACCCGCCATCCCATCAGTTCCCTGAAATACACTGAGAACATGATGCCCACCGAGCAGACCCCGCCGGGGTCCATGGAATCGCTGGCGCTGTCCAATGCAACAGGTAGGTTCTCTTCGCCTGGGAAAGAGCAAGAGGTAGTCTCTGGGTGACCTCCGGCTGATCTTCAGGACTTTCATGTTGTCCTTGCCGTGTGCCCTCCTCCAACAGGTTGTCCAGGATGGGGAACCCCAGTTTCAGATGGCCTCTGTCTTTGATCGCATTCCCTCTAAGCAGAACCTGAGACAGGGGTGAAGATACCTGTGGCATGTTCAGGGCATGCTCCCAGGGAAGGGGAGGAAGAGAGATGGCCCAGGGTGGGGGGAGGGGCTGGACAAAGAGTGCTATCTGGGCTGGAGTCTCACTTCAGCCTGATCCCACTGGGGATCTGGAGGCCGAGTTGTGTCATACATTTGACTCCCTCTTACGACAAAGGGGCTGACGTCCCACACCACCATGTCCTTCAGTCTCTGGCTTCGGGCTGCTGGAGAACAGCTCAGGGAGGAGGTTGTGAAGGATGTGACCATAGGGCTCAGCAGGTGCTATCGACCAAAGACAATATTCAGAAGCAGAGGCAGCTGTGAGCTTGGGGGCAGAGGGGAAGAGTGTTACTCACAAAGGTGGGTAATGCTTGAGACACTAGAGCATCCACGACAGCTTCCAAGGCTGTTCTGAGCCCCATTGTCTCATGAGGGAGCTCACTGTAATGTGTGGATAAAGAGAAATGTGGATACACAAGAGAAGACAGGCCGACTGAGAAGGACAGAAGAGGGGAGAGCGAGAGAGGGAGAGAATCCAATACCTGCTCTCTCCAGCCAAATTGCCCAGCTGGTTTGTGTGCCTGTGAAGACTGGTGTCGATGTTCTCTAAGATGGCGCTCCTCAAAGCGTAGTCTGAGGGAGGAGGCAAGCCACAGTCCGCAGCGAGATAAGTGCTGAAAATGACGACTTTTAGAAACTCTTTTGGGGCAGCTGGGTGGCTCAGTCGGTTGAATGTCCAACTTTGGCTCAGGGCATGATCTCACAGTTCATAGGTTTGAGCCCTGCGTCGGTCTCTGTGCTGACAGCTTGCTCAGAGCCTGGAGCCTGTTTCAGATTCTGTGTCTCCCTCTCTCTCTGACCCTCCCCTGCTCACGCCGTCTCTCAAAAATAAATAAAAAACAAGAAAAAATTAAAAAAAAAGAAACTCTTAGAACGATTTGACATTGCTGCAACATCCACGTGCATGCTCAGTGGGCTTGTCTCATCTGTGCAGGTAGAAATTAGTCAGGGTGGCGTGGCACCCACGAGTGAGTTGCATGTGGTGGTGCTCTGTGTCAGTCATGCTCAGAAGGACCACCTATCTGTCTTCCATGGATTGAAACTAAAACATGGGCCCTTCACCATGGATAACTGAGAAGTACTGTTTTGAGATGCACTAAGTGTGTCTGCCCCGTGTGGGCAGAACACCCTTACATCAGGGACCCCATTGTCAAATGGGTCCTGGTGGCACATGTGATAAACATGCGCATGTCAACCCCATCTGGTGATGACAGCCAGCGCTCAGCTCCAGCTGGTGGCGGGCATGTGCAAAGATATTTATTTCTTTAACTAGCACTTCTATAGCTCTTCCCATGTGCCAGACTTTGTTCTGAGCACTTTATAAATATTAGCTCACTTAATAAAAGTCTCCCAGCCCTCTGACGTGGATATACTATTAAGATCATCACTTTAGCATTGAAGAAACTGAAGCACAGAGAAATTGAATGGCTTGCCCAAAGTCACCCAGCTTTAAAAAAGTCAAGTGGGGGTTTGAACCTGTGCTTGGGACCCCAGGACAATGTTCTTAATCATACCGAGTTGCCAACCATTCCAGTTTTTCCAGACAAGTTAAAAATGTGAATTTTTAAAAATGTAAAATTGATCTAAACTCTCTGCAAGACAAGCAAAACATGTCTCTAACCCATAGTGTGTCTGTACAGTGTGTTTTTAACCCCTTATCCCTCTTAAATGCTTTCACATTTGTGCTCTCATTTGTCTTAGAGGCCAAATAGCAGGTAATTTGTTTCAGATGAAACAAAAATGAGGCCTTAGTGACGAAGCACCTTGCCTGATGTCACAGAAGTGAGCAATTAGTGCAGAGTGATGACTGCCTGGCTTCCAGCCCAGTTTGTGCTGTTCTCGAAAAATGTATATGCTATCAGTATTTAAGAGGCCAGGAGATAAATATGTAATTTAGCCTCTGAAACTAGCCCAGTTGCATTAGAATCTACATTGGCTGCTTGTTTCTTTCAAACATGGAACCCAAGAGAGGGACCCAGGAACCTGCATTTCAACCAGTCACCCCTCCGCCCCCCACTACTCCCCTCCCCCACCCCCCTCTGCTAAAACTGATGCAACCACTGCCTGAGAACAATTGTTCTTGGGTTTGTCTCTTTAGACTTTATTGCCCTCATGCTGTGACATAGGAGAAAATCAGGAGATCTGGGTGTTGGGAGATGTTGGAAAGGCCATGTGATGTTTTAAGAACATACTGTCTCTGATCCTAAAGAAGAAGCAAGGAATTTATCCCCATGATTTGCTCTGGGTCCTGGGGCAGAGCACCTCATGCCCCGCTGTTGTGAGATTTTGGTGAAGCGTCCCTGAAGCACGTCTGATGCGGCTAAAACTGCTACGCCAATCAGCACTGTCCGGTGGAGGCAATGGCCACATGAGACTATCGGGACTTCCGGTAATGAAAATTAAATAAAATTAAAACTTCAGGTTGCCAGCTGCACTAGCCACATTTTAAGTGCTCAACAGCAAGGGGCGGAATGTGAAATTACGTTTGATTTCAGTAGCCACACGGACCTCCACTCTGTTGGACAGCACAGGTGGAGGAAGTGATCTTGTAGGATGGGCACACGTTTAACCCCATCATTTGTCTTTTTGGAAATTCTCACGTGAGCCCCGGTGTTCAAATCGACAGTTAACATTTTGGGGTTACCAATTCACATCCAGCCTTCATGATGTCGGAGCTGTGTGGCCTTGAATAAATTGTTGACATTCTCCAAGACGTATTACCTCATCTACAGAATTTGGTAAATAACAGTACTTCCTTCACAGTGTTTTTGGGAGATTTACATGATCATGCATTTAAACTCGTTCATTCAGCCTGTGACACAGAAGACCTTCTCTAATGGCTACCTGATACTTTTGGTTAGTATTCCTTTCTTACCTCAAACAAACTGGTGCAGTTTTGGCCTCTAGGAATGTTTTGGCTACTGACATCTCCCAGCTTCCCCAGCTGTGCAGGTTTGCATTTTTAGGCTTGAAAACATTCCTGTGGGATTTTCTTTTTTTAAACCAGCATGTGGACAGCCTGAGAAGTAGGGAGCTAAAGAAATGCATGTTGTACCTCAGTGTTTCTATAGATCTGTCAGACACAGCAGCACGGAAGAAAGATGGCCGCTAATATTCGAACCTGGAGCGAAGCTTAAATAGCCTTCCAGATCCTATGCTGCGCACCTGTGCATGCACACACACACACACACACACACACACACACACATGCACTCACACACCCCCCCAAAGACATGATATTTACTAGACTTGGAAAGTCAGCCATTTTGTTGCCCACCCCCACGCTTGCATTTAAATTTTGGTGGACAATTCCCTAGTCTTTTGAGAAGGCAGTGCTCAGAGCCGTGTATCTCTAAATCCTGAAATCCCAGTCTGTAAGTAACAGGTATGTGTCAGAGGAGGCTTTGTCAAAACACCTTGATCCTTAGGCGAGGGCTAGTTTTCAGGATGATGGAATTTTTTTTCTTCCGTGGTCACTAAATCATGTCATTGAAAAAGTTGGTAATGTTTACCCAGGCACAAAGCATGATCTTTTCGTAGGCAGCATTTTTCCTTTGAACAGATCTGGAAAAACAGCCCCAGTAGCTTGCCAGCCTTAAACCTGGGCTTTGACACCTTCCAATTTGTTTAGAACCAAGAGCATCCTATCCCTTCTCCTTGGAAAACACAGTCCGTCCCTTACGCTCACACAGAGTGAGTCAGGCAAGCACCGTCACCATTTATGTGAGCGCTGTGTGAAAATAGAATTAGGGCGTAGGTTGTAGAAGCTCTTGACCCTGTCATTGCCTGACCATGCCTCCCAAGTAGCTTGCAGCCAGGATGGTCCCAGCTGCGCAGGTGGCAGTAACAGCATCAACAATTGGCATTAGTGGGTGTTGGTCACGTACTAGGTACAGTTCTAAGTGCTTGCGTGAACTCACAGTATCCCTGTGAAGTAGACACTGTTGATATTCCCATTTCATAGATGACATAAGTGAGACACGGAGAGGCTATGCATAGCTCAAGACCACACAGCCTGGAGGTGGAAGAGCAGGATTCACACTTGGGCAGTGAAGCTGCAGGCCTGTGTCCTTAATCAGCACAGCACGGCACACGTGGATGGTGACTATGGGAGTAATCGAGGACAACCGTAAGACCACAGAGTGTGGGCTGACGTGATGAGGATTTCACATGTAACATTCCCTTCAGTCCTCGTAATAATGAGAGAAACCTGATGATGCACAGAAGTTGTGACCTCCCCGTGGTCACCACTGACACGAGAACCCGAATCTGGGTGTGACAGTCTGCAAAGCCCTTGCTCTTGACCTGTCTGTTGTAATCCTCACAGGTAGGGTCATGGTCAGGATCAGGATTTCACAGTGACCATATCTGGAAGGACCAGGATTTCTTTTCCTGCCACAGCCAGGTTGTTGATATCTTTCTGGCCCCGGCATGGCAGGAGCAAACCAGGCAGTTCGAGGTGAGCTGCCAAGGTCAGAGGCACGTAAAGACCCTGGAGACCAGAGCAGAGAGTGTCCAGGGGCTGGCCTCCGGCAGGAGGCGCCCACAGAATGGAGAGAAGGGCTGTTGTACAAGTTAGGGCCACGGTTCTGGTCACGCTGGGGCCGGGTGCGGAGCAGAGTTTGAACAGGGACTGGCCGCCTCAGGCAGAGGCCACAGCAAAGGACAGCTGGAGATGGTCAGCTGGTCCCCAGCAAAGGGCCCTGGTGTACAGCAGTGAACACGGCTGGGAACACGGCTCTTGCTTGAGGATCAGCCACATGCTGTAGGAGCGGCTGCGTCAGGCAGAGCTGGGGCCTAAAGGAAGGAAATGCAGGTGGGGATGGGGGGAAAGAAAGGGTGATTTCTGTTTGTTCGTTCATTTGTTCTGTCCGCCATTGTGATGGGAGCGCCTGCCCTGGGAGGCATAGCTCAGTGAATGAGCTGCGACCAGTCTGCCAGAGGCGGAAATTGGACTTGGTGGTTTAATACCTGTGTGGTGACCTTGGGCAGCTGGCTTATCTTTTCTGTGACTCATGGTCCCCATCTTTGAAATGAAATGACAGCAGTGCCTTATAGGGTTGTTGTGGGAATTAAATAAGTTAATTCCTGTAAAGAACTTAGGAGAGTGCCTGAAATCATCTAAGTGCTCAGTGCCATTAGCTGATAAGATGATTAAGTAGGTGCCATGGCCTGTGCAAAGTGCTAGGGCTGCAGTGCTGACGTAAAGTGGACAAGGTGCTTACCTTCCTGCCCCTCACAGTCCTGTGCAGTTTAACAGAGAGTAATAAGCGTCTAATTATATAATACGAAATTGTGGTAAATGTGGGCTAAGAAGGATATAGCCCGGTCAGGGAGGTCAGAGAGGGTATCCTGAAAAAGTGATGCCTAAGAGATAAGGGAAGGAGTCCAGGCAGCAAGAGCAGCATGTACAAAGGGCCTGTGGTAGGAATGTGTGGCAAATATAACGACTTGCAAGGCAGCCTACAGTGTAAACAACAGTGAGGACTCAGAGGAGAGGATGGATATTATGATGACCTAGGAGAGGAAATTGGCCAAGGTTTACAGGGCCCTGGGGGAGGGGTCCTGAGAGACAGAAGAGGATCAAATCGAAAACCTAGGAATGTACAGAAGTTTGCCTACTCTGTGGTTTTTGACCCAGGCCAGCATCAGCTGAAAGCCCATGTGTCATTGGCCTGGATAAGTAGAAACACAGCAGAAACAGAAGCCCTTGTCCTTGATCAGTGTTGCACTGTTGTGGCACCTCCACACCTGTATTGCCTACACAGCTTGACCAGGGACACTTGGTTGTGTCACACCAAGACCTGTTGATTGCTAGGGGGTCCTTTGGTAAGTGGCAAACTGGATGAGAATGAGAAACGACGGTGTGGCGATTAGAAGCGACAACTGGATCAGCTCACTTTACCAAGAATGTCTGAAATGTTTTTTAATCCTCATAAGGCAAAACAGTTCTATATTTAATTCTGGGCAGGAACATGTCTGCTTTGCCTCTGCATAGCTTGGATATGCCTCTCCTACCCCAATTTCTTTATTTAAATTGTCGGGGGAAACCTCTGAGCCAGCTGGTGCCCATTACTTGAGTGGCCACACCTCCGATGTGCTCATAAATTGTATGGCCCAGATCCTGCGTTCATTCCCTCCACCGAGAAGGATGGGTGGCTCAGCCTGGAATTACACTTTAGCAAACCGAGAGTCTTGCCCGTTGGTCTCAAGGGCCAGCCTGGTGTCTACTTGGAAAATGGGTTGGAGTTGTCCGTGTTCACAGGAATTACAGATCTCTTGATTGCAAGTGTCAGAATCCCAACTCAACTGCTGTAATATATATATATATATATATATATATATATAGTTTGTTGATATTGTTGTTGTTTTGAAATCAGTGTCTACAAAGGTCACAGAATTTTGGTTCTTAGTCTCATTTTCTCCCCACCATCTGGCTTCATTCCTAGGTGGGCTCTTCCCAGGGGAAGTGGAGATGGCTGGTGGCAGCTCTAGGCTATCCATTAGCACCAGCTGAAGGGGAACGGGAGCTCATCTTTCTTAATAGTGTCACCAAAAGTCCCAGAACTGAGTCTTATTTGCCCAGCTTGGGTCACCTAACAATTCTTTCAACTGCTGTGATGGGAGGAGCCAGGGAATGCTGGCTCTGATTGGTCCAGTCAGAGTCATGTGTCCGTCTCGGAACTGAGGCAGTGGGGTCAAGCCCTCTGCACTGCAGGAGCTGAGAACAGAGATGGGCTTCCCACAGAGAAATCAAAGTAGTGTCTTCAAAGGAAATAGGATTGTGTTGTTAAGACATCAATAGTATGGGTGTCTTCTCTGAAGCCAGAGGCATCCTGTCCTTCTGGGACTGACTGCAGATCTGGTTCCTTCCTCCAGAAGCCCCTTAATGGGAACTTGATGTCTAATGTCCATTAGGTGTATTAGCCATGGCTTTCTGGAGACAGGGGTGATATCCCTGTGATGACTTTAAGGTGGGCGATTCAGTCCAGCAAGAAGATTTTTTTTTAATTTTTTTATGTCTTTTATTTATTATTTTTGAGAGACAGAGACAGTGCGAGCAGGGGAGGGTCAGAGAAAGAGGGAGACACAAAATCTGAAGCAGGCTCCGAGCTAGCTGTCAGCACAGAGCCCGATGCAGGGCTCAAACCCACGAACTGTGAGATCATGACCTAAGCCGAAGCCAGACGCTTAACCAACTGAGGCACCCAGGCGCCCCAAGGAGATGTTTTCAAGGGACAGACTGGACAGAGCCCAAACCTCTGCTCAGCATTGAGGGTGTGACCCAGTTTTCTGACTTGATCCCACGGGATGACTTTCCCCGTGGTCCTTAGGGAAGCTGCTCTCTCTTGCTGGTATTACATGGTTCTGAACCAGACTCACAGACCAGGGGCCAGATGCACACCAGCAGAGTGAATATCAGCAGAATCTATTCATCTTTCTCTTTTGGAGTCAATTTTGTGGTATGTGTGGAAGCAAAGGATATTCTCAGAATCAGGTGAGAGAGTCCGGGAGTGTTGGACAGACCAGCCAGGACAGAGCTCACCCCGGAGGGGCTGACACATGCCCTGCTATAGGTCATAGTCTCCCTGAAATTTTCGGGTTTCAGAGAAATGTTTCCAGTGTCCTGGTTTTTAATAACCGTTCGAGAGGCTTATTTATAACCTCCTTGGGCTGAGCAGTCATCTGTACCCAGAGTAAGTAACCGTGTTGCTGACAGGAGAGAAAGGACTGCTGATTTTATTCATTTTTCTTACTGAAAAGGCAACACTGGAAAATGGGCCCAGGGTGGAGGCAGGGGGCCGATGGGCTCTTCAGATGAGTAAAGGATTTTGTAGAGTAGATTTTTAAAGAACCTGTGTACATTTCTCTTGGAACTTTTGAATTTGAGACTCTCACAAAGGGAAACGACCTAGCTCCCATCCACCTGAAAATGGCTTTGAATCTCAGGTGTCTATGGTTTATATTTTTATTTATATATATTTTTTAATTTTTTTTAATGTTTTATTTATTTTTGAGAGAGGGAGACAGTGTGAGCAGGGGAGGGTCAGAGAGGGAGACACAGAATCCAAAGACAGGCTCCAGGCTCTGAGCTAGCTGTCAGCACAGAGCCTGATGCGGGGCTTGAACCCACAAACCATGAGATCATGACCTGAGCTGAAGCCAGACACTCAATCGACTGAGCTACCCAGCCACCACAGGTTTATATTTTTAAGTATGAGCAACTAGAAAAATGTACAAGAGAAAAATTAAGATCGAAATAGGGAAAATATGCCCCAGCTTGACCACTTGACTATCACTAATATTTTGGTAAATTTTCAGGTTTTTTTCCCTATATACTGTGCGTTAATTTTTCTGAATTGTAAACATACTGAATATTCTGAGTCCTGAATTTCCTCATTTGCATTCTGTCATTAGCTTATTTTCATAGCATGTGTAAGCATCACATTTAAATGACTGCATTCATATTCAGTTGAATGGATGTCACCGCATCTCTGGAATTAGACATTTAGATGGTTCCCGAACTGATTTGTATTTAAATTTTGATTTCTTTTGACTTACATCAACAAAATGTTCTTTCTTGACTCTCTTTCCTTATAAACATAATCAAACCCTCTAAATAGTTTGGCCCTGTTTCTAGCCAGCTCCTTGACCTCATTGGAGTATCTCCTCCACAGAATATTCTGGTGGGACTAGGGGGCCCATCAGTGATTCTGTGCCAGCCACCCCTCCTCTGCCTTGTGTAATGTGCCTCCCAGAGCACTGGAAAGGAATGTGATTAGAACCCCACTTCCTGGGGCGCCTGGGTGGCTCAGTCAGTTTAGCATCTGACTCTTGGTTTCGGCTCAGGTTATGGTCTCGGGGTCATGGAATCAAGTCCCGCATTGGACTCCGCCCTGTGTGGAGCCTGCATGGGATTCTCTCTCTCTCTTTCAAAAACCAACAAGCAAAACCCACTTCCTAATACAACCCAAGGCAGCTTTGGGGAATCTGGTTTCCATGCAAACAGTCCGCATCCCCTCCATCAGTTAGAATAACCGGGGGACCACCTACATGTTATTCATCTTTATATTAATCTGGGATGCTTGTCAACAGTGCAAATTCCTGGGCCCATTCCAGACCCATGAACAGAATCCCTCAGGGCCCAGACCTGGGAATCAACATTTCTAATAACAAACGCACCCACAGAACTCTTAGGCCTGCTAAATTTAAGGAACACTGAGCTAGAGAAACCCAGACTCCTCGCCTCGTGCCTGAGTGATCAGCCTTCTCGCCAGCTTGTCAGTGGTTAGAACTTTCTTCTCTCCCATGGTGTTTCTTTACATCTTCCCTTAGCCATGAGTCTAGCCTCCTGCTTAGACAAAAAAAATTAGATTATGCTGCTTCTAAAAAGCTCTGAAGAAGTCCCTGACATCAAATAGCAAATAGCATCTTAGGACATTAAGAGCACATTATCTGAAACACGGACAGCTTGTTTCTTGGTTACATTGTATAGACTGAATATGAAGGACAGTTATCACTGCCAAGGGCATTTGGTGGTCTTGGTATTGTCATTGAATGCAGCAGCAGCAGAAAAAGTGGACCATAAAACACTCTCACCTCCAAAGGGGGCCTGTTTCTGCTGTAAATTAACATGAAAATAAAAAGGCTCGAGACCAAAGTTTCCTATGAATTTGAGGTGGGTTGGTTGATTGGTTAACTGCGTATAATTTTCACGAGCATCACTTTAAACCCGCAGGTAGCTAGCTGTCTGTGTGTTTTTCCCAGCTATGTTCCGCCAAGCACCCCCTCTCTCCTGCCCTTCCCAAATCAGAACCAGACGACGTGTCTCTGGGAGGCAGCTGTCACAAATCAGGCTGAGTAAACAGGCGGGGCACCGTCTAGAAGATAAAGTCTGTGCCTTCCAACACAAAATTACGAAGACAAAGCCTAGTGTTTTCTTTGGTCCAAAAACTTTGAACAGTTTAAAAATGTCATGCCAAATTCCCCCATCCACTGAGCTAAAGCGGGCATATTTCCCCCATTCTTTTCTTCTGTTCCAGAAAAGAGCCTTTCTCAACTCTTCGCCGCCCGGGGGTTTGGTGTCCCAGTTTGCAGATTACCCAGCTCCTGCCTTCTTTTTTCTCTTTTATTCTTCTGATGGACAAGGAGTGGGGGCCAAAACCTATTCGGTTTGCTCATTGCAGAAAGCGGTAGAAAATGTCCTTTGGTGTATTTCTGTTCTCTGGGCCTTTCATTGGAACAGACCCTTGACTGTCACCTGTGCAGAGTCTCAGGGATTCTGGGAGTCAGTCCTCCTGCCCAGACCCATCTGCCCCCCGTGAGGGTGTTATCAGTCCAAGGCCGCCTGTGAGGACTTACTCCAGTGCATGCTCTCGCTGACAGTGTTCCTGGCAGTGACTCTGTGCCCCCCTGGCAGTGAGCAGTCCAGACTTTCCACGGTATTCCACCCTCCAGGAACAGACTTCCTGATGGGTGCCTTTTAAGCCAGAGGTGCTGATTTTCAAAGGCAGAAAAGTCCACTTCGGGCTTTACTTGTATCTTTTCCTTGGGAGCAGATTGAGCTTGGAGCTGGGAGAGGATAGAAGATGAGAACAGCCTAGAATAACACATTTTTTAAATTTCTTCCTTTATGTCTGGATACTGGATCCTGGGTCAAAAGACCAGGGGAGGGGGCACCTGGGTGGCGCAGTCGGTTAAGCGTCTGACTCTTAATTTCTGCTTATGTCATGACCTCATGGTTCTTAGGATCGAACCCCTTGTAGGGATCTACATCGATACCACGGGGCTTGCTTGGGATTCTCTCCCTCCCTTCCTAACTCATGCATGCATGTGTTCATGCTCTCGCTCTCCTTCTCTCAAAATAAAGAAATAAACATAAAAAATCAAAAGGCCAAGGGAGAAGTTCTCTTTAGTTGGGATACACATTTGTATACAAATGCCCTCCCAGTGTGAATGAGGTGGCCTAGGTCAGTGGTTCTCATTAGGAGTGAGTGGGGAGGGGAGGGATTGTGTCACCTAGGGGTGACATTTGGCAATGTTTGGAGACATTTTTAATGGTCCCAACTTGGGGTGGAGGTAGCTAGGGGCTTCCAGTAGGTAGAGGTCAGGGACGCTGCCAACCATCCTACAGGGCACCGAAAAACACCTTCCGTCCCAGCTGAGAACCATCTGGTCCCATGAGCCAGTAGTGCCAAGGCTGAGAAAGCTGGTCTAGACTCGGGCTGTTGCACTGGAAATGATACGTCCCATGGAAAGCATTCAGAACACATCTGAGGAGAGGCTGCTGTCATACCAGGAAGTCACCCTGGCCAGGTGTTCCAGAAACTTCCTCTGCAGCAGAAAGAGCCTTTTTGCTCTTTGTTCTGACCCCAGCTGCAGCACACATTGAGGTTTAGTGTTGAAGCATCAAACCAACCTGGTTGAAATCTAGAATAGCTATGTGATCTCACGCCGGTAGCTTAAATCTCTCACCTCCTCAGCGTCCCAGGGCATGAATATCAATGTCTACACATGGGACTGTTGTGAATCATGAAGTAATATGCAGAAAGCACTTAATTGCATGCCAGGCACACGTCAAACTCAATATTTGAGTTATTACTCCCTCTATGAGATGCCCCCGAGTGCCCGCCTCCTGCCACCTTCCTTTTAACTCTGTCTCTGCCCATTGCTCCCTTAGCATGGACAGGGACGATGGAATGGAACTCAGAAACCCGTCACGTACAGGGATGGGAGGAGAGGGCAAGAAGGGAAGGATGGACATGATGCTTGGCGGGTCCATAGACGTCAGTAATCCAGACCCAAGCTGAGGCCCACAACTGGGGAGCTCTGATGCTTGAATCTTTGGGAATGATTGCAGACAGAAAGGTGAACCCTCTCTCCCTGGATCTCCATCTCCAGCCTTGTCTCAGCTCCAAGAGGTTGCCATATCTGTGGCCTGATTATGCCCATGTAACACATACTAGTGCTAATGGAGCCTGGCCTCCCCCTGTGAGAAAGGCGACTGCCAGCTCCCAGACCTCTGCCTTTTCCCCACTGATTTCCCTTCCCCCCACCCACACCCCCCACCCCTGCATCACTTAACTTCTCAGAGGATTCCTTTCACCACAGCTTAGAGGAGTTCATTTGTTCTTTGAGTCTCTGGATGAGAAACAGGCCCTGCTTTGGGCCCTGGGCTAGGAAGCCACTGCGGGGGAGACAACAATGGAGGTTTCCCATTGAGAGCGTTATCAGCCCCAGGCCCCAAGCCCAGGCCCAGGCCCAGCCAGGCCCTCATCTGCAGATGTGTTTCAAGCCTGGCTGGGAGGTTCCCATTCTGGTCTCTTCAAACAACCCAAATCTCCCCATCTTTGAGTGAACCATGGCCCATAAGCGGGCTGGGCTTTCTGTCACCGGAGCACTGTCCTTTGTGGCTTTCTCTCTCTTGGGATTTAGGGCTGCCCAAGATGCAGATGGCTTCCTCTTTCACTTTCTGGCTTCTGAGTCCGTGTATGGTGGGGGCCTCTGTAGGTGGGGCACACTGGTGACACACCTTTATCTGGCACATTAGTTGGAGCACATGAGATCAGAGGGCATTTTCTACTCCAACTTTCCTCTGAGTCCCAAGACTATGGCCAAATAAATAATTGAACACTTGTAGTAAGTTCACAGAAGTGCCATTTCCTTCCCACCCCCTCCACCTCCATTGTCTTCCACCAGCTGAACCCCAAGTCCTCCTGGGAGCACTGAGATGTAAGTATTCACTTTCCACCCAGCCCCTAATACTGTGTGCCTCAATTGTATACACAGGATAGGACGTCACACCCTCCTCCAAGGCATTCCCTCACAATATATCTCTAATAAGCTGGGCTGATGAGTAGGAACTAAGGCCTTAGGTAGAGACCTGCAGCCAACCTGTGGCCAGCCAGATGGATCCAGAGCAACACCTTGACCTCTCTAACTCTCTGCCTCTGACTCCTTCCCACAACTCAAGCCCCAGTAGAAGCCACCAGTTAAGAGAGCCAGATCCTGGTGCAGCTTTCAGGGGAGAACAGGATGGAGATGGTTTATAATCTAGCAGGTATTATACACACACACACACACACATAAAGACATTGTGATAAGTGCCATGAAGGAAACAAGCAAGGTCAAGAATAGAGAATATTGAGGGTTAACCACCTAAAAAGGATGATCAGGAAGTTCTGTGAAGTGATATTGAAGCAAAGAATTTAATAAGGACTTGGTGTTACACAGGAAGAGAAGTGGAGGGGAAAGAAGCCACTGGCCTTAGAAGTGGCATATGCAAAGGCCCTGAGGCAAGAATTTGTGCAGCGCCAGCAACTGAAAGCAGGCCAGCATTGTCATCAAGGGGGAGAGAGCTATATTTAGAGCTATAAAGCACTCACATTTTATTGCTGGCTCCAGTTCAACCCCCTGGAATCCCTCTGAGAATGCTGTCTTCATCCCCCTTTTTCAGTGGGATGTCTTAAAGTAGAAAAAGTTAGGTGACTTGCAGAGTGAGTTGAGAAAGCAAACGCAGGTGTACAAAGATGCATCAGGTCAAAAATATCCTGTGTTGGGGAGATGAAGGGGAGAACATGTTACTTAAAAAAGATTTGTTTAAAAAAAATTGTGAACCTTTTTGTTGATCTTTCTATTGCTTTAGCTTACTTTTCCTTTCAGTGCTGATTTCTGGCTCAGCCGTATGTATCCTGTGTTTCACATGCACAGCACATTTGACTTTTACCCCAGGTATCCTGGCTTAGCCAAGCAACTAATACAGAAATCTGATTAATGCAAAAGCCTTCCCTTAAGCAAACATTAATCCTTGAAAACATATGCTCTGTGGAAGTAGAAGGCAAACCCCCTTCTTTTTTTAATTTCACAAATTAGTATTGGCCCTGGCAAATAGACTCCAGGTTTCTTTGGATATGTTTGTTGGTCCTTAAGAAGAAAGACTGAGAAGCTATCACTTTTCCCAGGTGAATGTTGCTGAAATTACAGCAGACTTTCACGTAACCATCAAAGCTCTGGACCCTTCCACCTTTCTCCAGAATCTCTTTCTTAGGGCCACATCCAGAAGTTCAGCAGGAGGATTCTGTGTTGTTGGGGGAAAGTTATCATGTAACATCGCTCTTGCTTGTAGAATCTCATCACTGTGATAAGGCAGGAGATGAGACCCTCACTAACGCACAGGGAGGTCAGACTCATTGGTGACCAAGGCTCATCCTTGGCTGCCATTAACATGGAAAAAAGGAGCCAATATCTCATGGGATTTCCTACTTGTAACTGAGCAGGTTTAAAGTGAATATTTAATATTTATTCTAAAGAAAATGGCCGCCAGGGCTTCTCAATCTCTTTTAAGGGAAAATGTGACGAGACACCTATTGGTTAGATGCAGGGTAGATGCTAAAATACTCAGGGACTGGTTCTCAGTCTTGGTCATTCATGGGCTCCTCCAAGAGGCATGAAAAATACACCTGCCTGGGCCCCATCCCTAAGAGTTCAGTTTAACTGGTCTGGCATTTGGTTTGGGCCAAGGAATATTTTAATGCTCCCCAGTAGTTCTGTCAAGCAGACAGGATTGAGAAGCAAGGTGTTAAGGCAAATCCAAATTCTTCGTCGAGTGCATTTGTTTCTGGCTTCTGGGTTGATCTGTGAGGTGGTTCTGCTTTTATTGCCCTAGGTTGGCCCTTTCTCTCTGGGTGAAGTAGCACATCAAGGGAGAGAGTACACATTTATGAACATACATAAATGCCCTCTAGCAACATCTTTTCTCTACCAAATCCTACCCAAAGGCCCTAGAAATTGCCATTAAGGTGATAGTCTCAGGGCACCTGGGTGGTTTAGTCAGTTAACTGTCTCTTTGATGTCGGCTCAGGTCATGAGCTCACAGTTCATGAGTTTGAGCCCTGCGTTGGGCTTTGCACTGATATTGCAGAATCTGGTTGGGAATCTCTCCCTCCCTAACCCCCTCTCTCTCTGTGTCTCTCCCCTGCTCATGCATGTGAATGCTTACACTCTCTCAAAATAAATTAAAAAAAAAGATGATAGTCTCAAGAATTAGAGTGGGGCCCTGTTCAACTCTCAGCCCTGTGACCTTGAGCAAAGAACCTGAACTTCTTGAGCCTGAATTTCCTCACATATACATCCCACAACTCTTAGAGAATTAAATGAGAAAACACTGACTACAACGCATAGATCACAGTGAACACTAAAAAAATGTTTGTAGTTTCCACATCAACAGAGATGTGGAATATTCTCAGGACCTATGTATTTTGAAGTTGTTGTAACTAAGGACCAACGTGGAAAAGCCTAGCAGATAACAATAATAACAATTACAGAAGTTCTCCCCTTGGAGATAAGAGAACTAAGAGCCAAAGAGGTCAGGGTCACATAGCTGGTGAACGGGTAAGTGGGGTTTGTCAGTCTTCACATGTCACCATTCCTCCATGTTTCCCTCCATCAATTAAAAGCTCTTGAAGAAGAAGGAGGGGACTCTTGGTGACATCACTTCTTAACTGTGGCTGAGGAAAGGAAGTTTACACACGGATCAGGAACCTCTTTTAGGACAGGTTCTCTAGAGAGACCTCAGCATGGGAAGCTGAAATGGACAGGGTCTACCAATTGCCACAGGCCCCTCGAAAAATCATCTTCCACACCTTTTATTGTTCTCTTCCCTTCTTCAGAGCCCCCCAGCCCATGGGGGCCCATAGCAGCCCACCTGGCTGTGGCCAAGACAATCTCACTGACTGCCATTGCAGGATGAGGGCTCCCAGCTGGGACAGGAGAGTCCCACCTCATCGTCCTCCTCCTGGTTGCTTTTCTTGTTCTAATAGAACCAAGATCCTCTGCAATTCTGCTTCAAACAGCATGGAATCAGGTCACTGTTTCCTAAGTGTTGGTAGTGGTGTTTTTAAAATAAGGCATGCCCTCTTTTCAATAAACTAAACAAAAGACTCTCATTCTCACACTCCCACCCTCTTGTTCAGAGACCATTCTCTGTCCATCTCCAAGGCAACAAAGATCTGTCATAAATAGAGCTGATACCTCTGTAGCCTCTAACATGGGACATTGTGTTAACAACTAATGCAGACTTTCCTTAGTTAATTTTTTTAATGTTTATTTATTTTTGAGAGAGTGAGCACAAGTGGGAGAGGGGCAGAGAGAGCAGGAGACCCAGAATCTGAAGCAGGCTCCAGGTTCTGAGCTGTCAACACAGAGCCTGACGCGGGGCTCGAACTCACAAGCTGGGAGATCATGACCTGAGCTGAAGTCGGACGCTTAACCAACTGAGCCACCCAGGCGCCCCTCCCTAGTTAATCTTGATAATAATGCCTTGAAATATACACATCCCATCATCTCCATTTCAGAAATAAGGAATCCAGGGCTTGGAGATGCTGAAAAACGTGTTCAGGATCATAGCACAGCCGTGGTTTGAGCCAGGGTCCCAGTGCTTGGGTCCTGTGCTTCTAACTGTAACCCTGAGCCTCTCTGTGAGGGTGATCTGACTCCCCAAGGGACGTTTGGCAGCGTCTGGGAACATGTGGGTGTGTCACAACAGAGTGTGGGATGCCACTGTGTCTAGTGGGGAGAGGCTGGGGAGGCTGCAGTACCATCCTCAAGTGCACTGCCCCCCTCACCACAGAGAACTGTCGGCCCCAAATGTCAGTAAGGTTGGGAATGCCTGCCCCTGACCCACCTGCTTTTAGTTGTACTCGGGAGAAGCAGTTAACCACTGTATGCGCTGTGCCAGGTGGAGGCACTCTGTTTTTCTGGGTGTGAAGAAAGCAAGGAACACTTGTCCTGCTCATCGGCCGTGGGCACTGTCAGACGGGCCAGCGTCCCGCTCCCTTTCTCCTCTTTCTGCTCTTCCTCTTCTCCATGAGACTAGAAGCACCTTCCAGAGGGGCAGCCCGAAATGCCGTGATCTGCAGTGAATGGAAACTTCTGTGATCACATAAACTGCGAGGCAGTCACCTGGAGACCTGGTCTCCGCTGTTCAGTTACTCTGCTCCCACTCAACCCCTAACCCCTCGGTGAGGGTTCCAGTTGAATCAGCGCCTGCCTCCCACGTCCCGTGTCTGTCTGATTGGGAGACCCTCAATCCCAAAATGGGACTGAGAGAGCAAGCAAGTCAGGACTCCACAGTTGCCTTAGTTGGCTGTCCTGGGCATCATGGCATGTAGTGACTCACCAGGCACTGCTCACGAGTGACCCCATACGGCGCATGCCACGTTCTCAAGAGGGACATTGCCTGCTTGAGCTGGACAGGTAGGACCTTCCCTCTGGCCTGGGAAGAGCTCTAAATTCAGTCAGGCTAACTAGGATTTGAATGCTCCCTGTGTGATCTGGGGGGGGACCCCCCTCCTGCAATCTTCCTGAGCCTCACATTCCTTTTTTTAGAACCACAGGAGTAACAAAACCTACTCTTAGGGTGTTCATGAAAATCACGAGGTTGGATATGTAGAATTGTACAGGGGCATGCCTCGTCCATGGAAAATACTCAAAAGGGTGCCTCTCATGAAATACCAGTGAAGAAAAACAATGGACAGGACGTGGCCGTGGACGAATGGGGGCGGAGCAGGTGGACAGTAGTGGCAATAATAGTAGTAATGGCATTACTTGGTAGTAACTCATCAGTTATGGAGAAATTGCTATGGGACAGGACGATGCCTAGAGCATCGTGTGCATTAGCTCACTTTGTAAGAGTAAGGTCTGTTAGTCCCTGATGCAGCCCCCCACAAAATGTTTCCCTCCCCTCTTTCCCACCATGTGGTCTTCTATAGCATTTAGCACTGGATGCCACTTAATACTTTGTTTATTATCCCCCTCACCCACTGGAAGGAACTCTGCTTGAGGGCAGAGGCTTGGAGCTGGTTTGCTTTTGCTGCCCCTGCCCCAGCAGCTGGGGCATCGGCTGACACGTGCATGTATTACATAAATCTCACATATGGTCGGCATCCATTTTACAGATGGGAACACAGAGGCGGAGAGAAGATAAGGGATTTGCCCAAGATCACATGGCTAATGAGAGAGGCAGCCCAAGTCCAGAGCCTTTAACCACCAGGGCAGAGTTTCTTGTGCAGTGTTCTTTGGTCAGTAGGGGTGACCACTGGTAAATATCCTTGGGGCTCATGCTTAAAACCAGCTCTGGAAGCGGCAGGTCCTTTGACCGGGCTCAGAGCTTTGGGGGGAGGTGTGGTTGGAGATGGGACAGTTTGAGGTCTTGAACCACCAGCCCCGATTTCTTGTGCCTCTCTGTGAACCCCAGATATCTTCCACGTCAAACAGCTCCAAATACCTTAGCACGAGATTTGAGGTGGGATTTGTTACCTTTGCTCTGCCTCACAGCACTCTGGAATAGGTAGATGTTGTGTTTAATATCCTTGTCCTGTGAACTGTATGGTTGTTCAAACTGTGTTCTTCAAGCATCAACTGTACTATGTAAGTTGAAATTGCCCCATAATTTCTATCCACCCCACCATTAGGTGACTATTCCTTTAGCATTTGTCTCTGGGCACACACTGACAGATACATAAATAGAAGCAAAAAAGTTCTTATACCATTTTGCAATTTGTGTTCTTACTTAACAGTATACCTTGTTCTTTCCCTTCCTTATATGAAGCTACATATTGTTTCATTATATGACAGGGCCATCATTTTTTAACACATCCTCTATTTCTGGATGGTTGAATTTTTTTCAGTTTTTCATGGCTACGATCTGTGTTTTAGTGAACATTATTTTACTTGTATCCGTGTGCTTGTTCATGTCTTTCCATAGCATAAATGCCTAGAAATGGGACTTGTAGATCAAGGGATATGCACACCGTGAGTTTCTGTAGATAGGACCAAATTGCCCTTTTCTAGGTAGCACAGATTTGTATTTCATCGAAAGTCTAGGTGCTCTGAGCTGGGCATGTGGTAGGACCAAATCCTGCCTGCAGACAGGGACTCCAGAACACCCGCAGTGTGGTCACCCATCCCCTCTGATATGCGGAGTTTCACGTGCTCGCAGAGCAGAGAACAGCTCTGATGGCTCAAGAGTTGGAGCCCGACCAAGTAAAATCCCTCCGTCTCTACATTCTCCAGCAGCCTGATGGGTTTCTCGGGAGCTAGCCATCTGAGCAGTTTCCAGGGGAGCTGTGCTGCCATCCACCCCGGCTGGGTTGGCACAGGGACCACACTTAGTGACCGGGACCGGGGAATTAAGTCATCAGTCTCCACCAGCCAAGATCTGGTGGGAAAGGCAACTCAGAGTGTCCTGGAGATGCCTCGTCTGAAAGCGGCTCACCACTTGGCAGGTCACAGACGCCTCACACCTTGCTTGGCGCTAGCGAGGCAGTTATGTAACAGGCAGCTTTTTCGGATTCTGAATTCCGAGGTTGCCGGCAAGTGAGCGAGGGCTCACCTGTTTATTTAGTCACACTCATCTGACTTCAAAGCAGTGGAGGTTTTATTTTTTTAATTTTTTAATGTTTTTATTTATTTATTTTTGAGAAAGAGAGAGAGCGTGAGCAGGGGAGGGTCAGAGAGAGAGGGAGACACAGAATCTGAAGATCGGCTCCAGGCTCCGAGCTAGCTGTCAGCACAGAGCCCGACGCGGGGCTTGAGCTGCGAACCGTGAGATCATGACCTGAGTTGAAGTCTGATGCTTGACCAACTGAGCCACCCAGGCGTCCCATAGCAGTGGAGGTTTTAATTTGAAATAAGCATCAAAGTCAACTGAAGGGCTTGTTGAAAATGCAGATTCCTAAGCTCTGCTGCTGTAAATTCTGATGCCATGGGTCTGGGACAGGAGCCAGGAAACTGCATTTTCAGACAAGCCGAACACGTGATTCTGAAACAGGTGGTGCGAGGCCCACACCTTATTTTAAAGTGAGCCTTGACCCTCCCCTTCTGACCTGCTGGGGACAAAGCACAGATCAGCAGACAGTACCCAATCCACATGAGACCTAGCAATAGGTTTAGTGTCATAAATGGTGATCAAGCAGGCAGATCTTGGGTTTATGTTTCTTTTGCTCTCTTTTTCTCTCTGTCAACTAATTGCATCCTTAAGGGTTCCCTGATTGTCGAGGAACCTCCCAAGTGTTTTCATTTCAGACAGTCCTCCAGTACTTCTCACTCTCTCCTTTATTCCCTTGATCAGACATCATTCCTTTGAGGAGCAGGCTCTCCTCTGGTACCTATACGGTGATCCATACCGATCCGATACCGGGAGGTGTCTGCCTCAGATCATAGAATCAAAATTAGACTCTCACAGAAATGAGTGAAGGGGGTCAAAAGGGTCAAACATCCATTTATAAAATAAAAAAGTCCTGGGGGGGATGTCATGTACAACATGGAGACTACAGCTAATAATACTGTATTGTATATTTGAAAATTGCTAAGAAAGAAGATCTTAAATTTTCTCATCCTAAGAAAAACAGTTGGAACTTCGTGTGGTGTTGAGTATTAACTAGACTTATTGTGATCATTTTGCAATATAGATATCCATCTAGTCTTTGGATAGTCACTGAAACTAATACAGTGTTACATGTCAGTTACATCTCAGAGGAAACCAAAAACAAAAGCCTTTGGAACCATCTCCAAAGAAAGGGGGGCCCCTGGGTGGTTCATTCAGTTCATTGTCCGATTTTGGCTCAGGTCATGACCTTACGGTTCTTGGTTCCAGTCCCACATCGGGCTAGTACTGTGCTGAGCCTGCTTGAGATTATGTCTTCCCCTCTCTCTGCCCTTCCCCCACTTGCTCGTGCTCTCGCTCTCTCTCCCTCTCTTTCTCTCTTTCTCTTTCTCAAAATAAATTAATTAAAAACAATTTTTTAATCACAGATTCTTAGCAGAGAAGGTTGGAGAATCTCTAGTTCAGGTGCAGAGGGAAGAAAGGCTGAGGTTCAGAGAGGAGAAGCGATTACTCAGAGTCTTCCAGGCGTTTGCAGCCGAGCTGTGGTGGGACTCCAGGGCCTTCCGTATCCAGGCCAATTACTTTTTCCACTGCGCTAGGAAACACAGTTTATAGGAAATGCACAACCCATGGAATTTTACAAAGGAAATCGAAGATTTGAATAAGGTAAAAGGGGAGTGGCCTGTCGGGTGGGGCCAGGACCAGAGTATGACAAATGAGGCACCCTCCCAGGGCACATAATTGATAAGGGTGCCAAAAATTCAGTAATCAAGATAAGCAGGATTTCGCTGCCACATTTTACGAATCAAAATTCATTTAAAAATCCATGATTAAGAAAATTTTAAAATTGTAAATGAATGCAGGATCAGTTTTACTGATTATCTTCTTTTGGCCTTAGGCTTCGGGGTCCACTACGCCCAGCACAGTGACAGTGATAGAGTTAGCAATTATATGCAGACATGTTTGGATTTAAACCGGAAGTCAGTCAGTGGTAAGCCACCATTTCCCAGAATGTGTCCTTT
Organism: Suricata suricatta; assembly: GCF_006229205.1. Classification (NCBI taxonomy): domain Eukaryota; kingdom Metazoa; phylum Chordata; class Mammalia; order Carnivora; family Herpestidae; genus Suricata; species Suricata suricatta. The sequence continues at coordinate 30,816,764 of NC_043711.1, read as the reverse complement.
GAGTGGGGATGCCACCAGGTGGGGAAGGGGTTCCATTGTCAGAGTATCTTCCTCATGATAATTTCCACTGCATTTGAGCTAAATGTTTTGAGACGTTCTTCAGAAGTTGCCAGACTTCCTTGCTTACAGATTCCTTTTTCGTGTAATCCAGAGAGGATCCTTTGAAAGAGCTCTCTTATCTCCCAACCTGGGATATGCGTGCAGTTGGCAAGGAGAGGAGGGGGCTTTGAGGGCTTTGGAGGACTCTGGATTCCCAGCTTCTCCCAGGCTAGCAGCTGCTTATTCCATCTGTATGAAGGACAAGTGTGGCCAGGCCCAAGCTGCCTCTGGAAGCCGGTGAAGGGCACAGATCGAGAGCAGCAAGGGGAGTTTGCAAGGCCAGGTTCAGTGCCTTTATGCTTTCCAAGAACTCAGTCCTGGCTCTGCTCTCATCAGAAGCAGGGAAATGGATTCATGGCAGCCTCATTTATGCTGAGTGGAAAAGAAGGGAACTGAGTAGAACAAGACCATACTTGCTCTTAGCATCCTTTGGTTCCCAGAGATCTGGGGGTATCACATGTTCAGAGACAGCCCTCTGGTTGCTGTGTGAGCCACACCTCCCCAAATGTATTTTGCAAAACAAGGAAAACCAAGCGTTCTTTCTAAATTCATGATCAACGAAAGCACCCAGACCTTTGCTATTCCAGGTGTGGTCTACAGACCAACAAAATGAGCCTCTCCTGGGGGCAGGTGGGGGTGGGGAGGAGGTGCGTAGGGTTAGAAATTCAGAATTTTGGGCCTAACCCCAGATGTAGTGGATCCAAATCATCATTTTAAGGAGATAGCTAGGGCCCTTGCATGCCTGCTCAAGTTTGAGAAGTCTGGAGAACTCATTCAGTCCCTGCCTTTGTCCCTGATTCCCATCATCATCCATGACCTTGGGCAAGTTGCTCATCTTTTTTTTTTTCTTTCGATTTTCAGTTTTTCACCTACAGGTACCCCCTTTCTAGACATAGAGGGAGACACCAATGAAGAGTATCTTAAGTGTACATGAATAACAGAAGTAATACAATTACTTGAAAACTTAATTCTTACCCAAGAACTATATTCTGTAGCTTGATTTTTGTAAGCTCTTGACCAAAGCCCAAAACCACGTCTCTTTCTGTATGTGCATCATTTTGCATGCACTCATTAATTCATCCATTTTTCCATTCCTTTCCTATCCTTTCATCAATTCTTCATGCTACCCAGCCATCCTTTTAAAAGGCACTCCATCTTCCAGTCCTTTACTGCATCTTTTCACCCATCGGACAGTCCGGTAACTGGCTCTGTCATACATGATATCGTAAACTTTTATGCCAAGAATAGCATGTGTGTAAGTAGGATCTTGAGGAAGCAAGGATTCCCAAGCTTAGAAGATGACTTTGTGTACAGCCCCTTCACATCCATAACCACCTTCCTCCAGCCTTCCACCCCCTTTATCAAGCTGGCTGACGTTACTGGGAAAGGCATGTGCCTAAGGGGTAAGAGAGGCTTGTGGACGGGCAGGTATGACCAATGTGTCAATGTGCGCAGGGGTAAGATCATAGATGGTGAAGGCCCCTGTGCATTCCAACTGGAAAAGGAAAGAGAGAAACTTAACCCTTCAGACCAAACACAGCCTAACATATCAGCTGCTGGTTTGAGGCACGTGGACCGGGCACACCACTCGAGCATCCCAGAAGGGGGATGCCTGACCCAGATTCACCTTGCAAACTGTCATGAGTACATTCTCGCCTCTCTTGGTGGCAGTTTTTAATAAACACATTATAGATGTATAACCGGCAGAGATGTGCAGGAATCATAAGCTGCAGCTCAATGAATTATTCCACTTGTGGTGGCATTTCCCAAGTCAAGCACTCGACCACAACCGGACTCCAGAAACTCCTTCATGCCCTTTCCAGTCTCTGCTCCTCCTTCAGCCCCAAAGCAAGCACTGTCCTAACTTCAAACGGTGTGGATTCGCTCGCGGTGGTTTTTAAATTGAAGCAAATGGAATCATACTATTTGTATTCTTTTGTGTCTGGTATCTTTCACTTTATGAGATCCATCCTTGGTATTGCGCATAGCAGTAATTCTTCTGTATACAATAGGAAATTATCCAGTAATGAAAAAGGATTTTTTGAATTGGGGCCACTGGTTCAAAGCTCAAATGTGTGGATGGTTCTTTACTTCTCTCTTTGCCTCTTGTCTCTCAATCGATTAACAGCCTTGTGGCCATATTCATTGTACTCTTTCTACTCACAAAAATAAAAGGCAAGAAGTCATAGTTCTCAAGTGGCTGCTGTGTGACCTTGAGCAAATCCTGTTACACACTTGAAAAACTTGCATATCAATGCCTAGCTGTTTCATTTATGACAACATTCATAAGATTACTTTCTAAGTGACAGATAAATGGTGAAAGACCATAAGAACATTCCATCTGATCTCACTGTGCCAGCACTAAGTGTGTATTCACCCACTAAATATTCACCGTCATCCTAATGAGCTAGAATCTAGTCTTATTCCCATTTTACAGATGAGAGAACTGAGGCACAAAGCAGGCCAGAGTTTTGCCCAAGGAGACATAGCTCTAGGAGACAGAGCTGGAAGGTGAACTTCAAAGCTGATGCTCTTCTCCACTCCCCTCTGCTGCGCTCAGGTGCTTTATTAAACCTGCCCACAAGCATGGGAAGGACACTTTCAAAGCCAAGGTGGCCTGGAAGAACCTCTCTCTGGTTCCTCTTTGCCTCCCTGGCCTCGCCCCCACCCCTACCACTCATCTGGCTCACTCTATCCTCTGTTCCAGTCACACTGCCCTTTGTCACTTCTTAGAGCACTAGGAACTTTTTCCTGGAGCGCCTTCCCCACTATTGGTGTGGCTGGCTCCTTCAGACCTTTAACAGAGCATGAATGGCGGACGGGTGTGGGAGGTGGGGAGACACAGAATCTGAAGCAGACTCCAGGCTCTGAGCTGTCAGCACAGAGCCTGATGGGGGGCTTGAACCCCAACCAGCATGATCATGACCTAAGCCAAAGTCAGACTTTTAACCAACTGAGCCACCCAGGCGCCCATAGGTCCTTTAGGTATTAGGATAGTTATCACCCACCATCGCAGGGTTCTTTGCCAGCACTCTGTTTAGGGAGAGCTAAACTTTGGCCCAATGTTGCGTTTCCTCCCTCCTGTGATTATTCTCTCTGATGGCTGTACTGATGCACTGATTGAGCTATTGTTCTTCCCTTTGAGGTGTCACCAGAAATGGCCATGTTCACAGAGCCTGACAGTGTTAGGACTTCATCTAGAATCTTTGAAGAAACCAACTGGGTCTCCAAGTCCCTGGCTGACGCTCCCTACCATCAGAGAGCCATTGAGCTTCTGGCCCGTGTAGTCCAGGGTCTCCTGAGCATAGACTCCAGTGTGGTCTGCCTGTTGCCTTGGTTAAATGGGTTCTGGAAAGCAGCATGGAGTCAGTGTGAGCCCAGAGCAAACTCTGGCAAACAGTCTTCACCTGGTTTGAATTTCTTATGCATCCTTTCAGTTAGCAAAAGGCTTTGTGGCTACACAACCACAGTCCCCCACGGGACTGAAAAGGAGTTAAAATTGACCCCACATGTTTCCAAAAATGTCACTTCCTGGTCTCTCCCTTCACTACCTTTTGCACATTGGTCTTTATTGGGTAGTTAATGAACAGTTCCTCAGGTAGAAGGTAAGGGACCTCCAGTCGAATAAGAGTTTTGATCTCGACCAGGCTCTTCCTTTCAACTGTCCTGGCTCTGCAAGAAGAGAGATTTTTTTAGTCCTGTTGTGACACTCGTCACTTCTCAGCCACTGTGGCTCAAAGGCAAGTCTCTGGAATGAATGCTGCTAAAAACCACCGCCTCTGTCGTTGGGGACACCAGAATCGGTTGTGGCCGCCTTTGGAACCAGCTGGTTGTAAAGCAGCTGTTCTTTACTGGGGGCCAGTCCCACTGAGTGGTCAGGGGTGGGGAAATGGCCCTTCCCTCAAGGGAGAGCGAGGCGGGCCGTGGGGAGGTGTGACGTCAGAAGCGTGCATCTCTCCCCCCAGTCCGCCTCAGCCTCCCTCTCAGCAGCAGCTGCCTGAAGGAAAGTGGTTTTTTTTCGTCTGCCAGCACTTTTCCTGGAACCACAGGAGCAGATGGTAGACACATGACTCGTAAGCACTCATGGCCAGCTCGTCACTTGGGACCCACTCGACAGGCTGGTGACCAGAGTAAGGAAGTAAGAGGGCTGCATCAAGGGCTTGGGATTTGAAAAGGCTCATATGAGGGAGGGAAAAACAAGACCATGAAGATCTTAACCACAGGGAACTCTTGAAACCCACCGAGGGAGAGACAGACTGTCAGGAGTGGGTTTGTGGAGGGGAGTTTGGAGAGCAAACAACTTTGCAGTCCGCCGACTGGGGAGACATACCAGCCCCAACCACCCCCATCATTCTCTAGAAAGAGAGCAAGTCCACCCTGTCTGGTGGTCAGGCTCATGTGTGCAGTGTGGGGTGGACCAGGATTCACTCCGTTTCACTAGATCGCGAACAGAGTGCTGCTTAGCCTGTGGTCAGCAGTCACTCCAGGATCGCAACTGTTTGCGCAGCGGTCCTCAGCCTGGCCCGTGTCACTCCCAGGGGACTGGGCAATGTCCTGTGAGTTGTCACGACTGGAGGGGTGTGCTCCAGGCGTCTAGTGAGGGAAAGCAGGGATGATGCACACACCCGAAAATGCACACAGCAGCCCCCAGACAGAAAATGCATCCTGCCCAAGATGCTAATAGTTCCAAAGTTGAGAAACCATGAATCAGTGTCTCTAAGGGTGTAGGGTTTCCTAGGTAGAACCACCTTTAGTTGCAAAGACGATTGTCCTTAAAGCTCGGTCACAACTCTGGCCACAGCATCGCTCTAACCCTCATGGGCATGTGAATCACCAGTGCCTCTGGTGCAAATGCAGGTTGGGATTCCGCCAGTGTGGTTAGGTGCCACCGCTGCTGGTCCCAGGGCATGCTGTCAGCAGCGAGGGCTCTCAAGTGTGTTCATAATCGCTCCCTTCCATTTTTTTTCCTTCTCCCTCTCTTTCTGTCCCCACCCCGCCACTTTCCCCGCCCTACTCTGTTCGAACATTCCATGCTCTGTCACTAAGGAACATTTGGTGGTGGTTAAACTCCACTGCCCAGATGACAGCTTCCCTCCAGCTGTTGCCAATTTGAAATTCTGAGTGTTGATAAAATCAATTGACTTAGTTGGAAAAAGGACCCCAAGGGACCCGATCAAACTTACCCCCACACACTTGAACCAACTTGTACCTCAAAGACATTTCTCAGCATGCTCTGATAGACCATGTACAGCACATGACTTTGGGGATGCTTAGGCTTGGTACAGCTTCACAGCACATTCGCCTTTTAAACCAGAGGTGACAAACTCTGTCTCTAGAAAAAACCAAATGATAAATATTTTAGGCTTTGTAGGTTGTACAGTCTGTCGTGATTACTCACTCCTGCCATTGAAGTGAGAAAGCAGCCCTAGACAATATGCAAATAAGTGGCTGTGGCTGTGTTCCAATAAAACTTTATTTATAAAAACAAACAGTGAGCTGGATTTGGCCCATGGTCTCCATGTTGCAAACCCCTATTCCAAACAATTCCTATTCATGTCTCTGCTTCAGAAAAAAAAAAAAAAAAGAGTCATGCGGGGAAAACCTTACTGAAAGTGTGAGTCATAAATGTCTATAGGGCTAAGGTGAGTAGTTACTCTTTCTTTTATTGCAAAAAAATTGAACTGTAAAATGAAATGCATTAAGATGGCAGAAACAACAATGTCTTCCTATGCCAATTTCTTTGGGGGTGGGGGGAAGAATAGGACTAGAAAGGGCAACAAATAAGGGACCAAAAGATGTACCAAAGGGCTACCCTTAACTTGAAGTCTGCATGATCTTCTCTTTGGGCTTGAGCACTTATCCTCTGCTCTCAGAATAAATGGAGAGATGGAACACCACCAAGATTGCCTTTCTCTTCCATCAGAACTAGGGCATTCTTTGGAGGTATTGATTTTTCTCGCTGTCCCTGGCTTCTGTGAGACCTTATATTTGCAGTGAGGGGATATTGCTCAGCCGGAAATGCAGGTGTCGCTTAGAGCACCCCGGCTGTAGCTTCATGCTGACGGTTTAACCACAGAGAATCACAGGCTGAATTCAACATGGGTCTCTCCTTGTTGGGGCAAGGGCCTTGGGTGTTCAGGGAAAACTGCAGCCCCTGGGCATTGGTGTTGCTCCTGGCCACACAGATCACTGGGATCAGGGTAAGTTGAGGCTATGTAGCACTTCTTACGAATCCTGCATTATTTGGAGAGGAAAAAATCCTCTCTATTCATGAAACAGTTCCGCTGGAGAGGAGAATGACTTAACATCCATACCCCATGCTGTCAGATGGGATTCTTCAGCCAGGCTCTCCAGAATGTGTTGGGCCTCTGTGATCACCCTGGTGTCAAATGTAGGGTCAGACTCCAAGGGCTCCCTGGGGAATTAGTTAGCGGTCTCTGCCTCTGGCCCCCCACCTCGCCTGCAAGCATGCGCGTACAACACATCAGGGCTCAGGCAGCCAGAATAGTAAAGTGGGTCTATTGCAGCCAGAGAGAGTGACATTTGGAGCTCCATTGGGTTGGGTTGTGTCTATATGCATGCTCTGTTGCTGAAGTGTCCTGTTGCACAAATGGAAGAAAGAGTTGAATTTCATCTGTGTGGAGAAGCCGTCCGCAGCTGCAGTTGGGAGGCACAAATTATCTGAACAGCAGCTCATCTTCAGGGACCCCCACTGTGTGGCCTGTGTGGGTCATCATTGTTCTCAGATTGATTCAGGCATATGATCACGCCTTCAAGTATTTGTCTACCTTAGCAGGTGGCTGAGCATAAAATTCTTGGGGCCTGCTTCCTTTCACTAGGGAGTTTGGGGTCTTTCTTAATACTTTCTTCCAGCATACAAAATACCAGGATATGAGGTGGTAAGATGAGGGCTGGCAAACAGGAGTCCATTCCTGCCATCTTGGAGGTCATAGACTAGCCCAGGAGTTGAAGATCAAATAAAAACAATGTACATTTACTAAACTTGTGATGAGTCTTAACAAGGAAAAGTACTTTTCTCCTCATCTAATGTCACTACAACTTCCAAACTCAGATGGTGGTGTTATACCCATTTTGGAGATGTGTCTCTAGAGGTTCAAAGGTTGCCCCCACCCCCAAGTCATCCAGCCAGGAAGTGGCTCTCCAGTTCAGCTCAGGAGCATTTCTCAAGTTGAAGTGTGATCTGTATTGTCTTGGAGACATGGAGGCCAGTTATTTTAACACATCTCACAAGCTGGGATTAATAAACCCAAACATTTTGTGCAGATCGAGGAGCTAATTATAAACCACACGTTCTTCAACTTTAAAATTGGAGAACCCCACAGATGGTGGGCTGCATAATGAAGCATCACAGACAATGAGATTGACAGGTGTGTCTGCATGTTTCTGTTCCTGATGGTTGGCATCCCACCCATCTGAGTTACAGTTGGCCGTTCTTTAAGTCCTGGCCCACTCCAGGTTAGAGGGTAGCTACTTTTTCCTGGCCGGTGGCGTGAGGATTCATTGACCTCAATTCCACAAATATTGATTAAGCACCAATGAGGCGCACTCCTCCTTCTAGGGGAGTCCAGTGAACAGGGAGACACGATGCCTGTTCCCAGGCGACAGCCATTCAACTGCAAACATAGGAATGAACTTAAGAAAATAAGTCAGGGTGGGAACCTTAAAAGTCAAGGCTACAGAGTGACTGGTTGTTGGAGGGGACAACCTGCAGCTTTAGGAAGAGCAGTGCGGGCAGGTACCTCTGAAGAGCTGCCATTTATGAGAGGGCCTTAACAATCAGGAGAAGTCAGTGCAGAGGGGAGAGTTTTCCAAAGGAGGCCTCAGTGGGCTTGCTGGAAGGTGTCTGAGAACAGCTGAAGCCAAGAAAGCTGGGAAGAGAGTTTAGTGGGTGATCTCGGAGAGCCCCGAGGGCCCTGAGGTCTGTCGAAGGACTCTGGATTTTGCCTATCATGAAATTAACCACAGAGACGTCCTGTTGAGAGGCAAGTACGTGATGAGTGCTCATCTGTGGACAACATTGGCCATTCTGTTCACGTCCTGCATACAGGGAGACCCTGGAGAAAAATCTAAGTTCATCAACATGAAGCTTTATTAATATATAAGTAAGTGTTTTAATAATGTCTACAGTGAGCAGGTAGCATTTCCAATCCCTTTCCCACGTCCGTGAGAGAATAGTTTATGATTGGGGTAAGTGATAGTAGGCTATGAGTTGAGCAGTGGGACCCTCCTGTACTTGACAGAGCGTTCTTTGCTAAGGGGGGTCGAGGTGGTTAAGGATATCCTGAGATAGCCCGGGACACAGAAGGACAACACGAGAGGGTGAGGTCACCTCCCAGTGGTAACTGAAACCACTTTCCTCACATTAACCTCCGTATGGAAATAAGAATCTGTTCACACGCAGGATATTCTCAGAAATACTTGACTTGGAGACTTACAAAAGACAGAGTCAGGAAAACAGCTTGTTTTGGAATTTGTGATATCTGGTACCTCGTTGATGCCAGCCCTGATTCCATGCAAGGGTTTGAGGAGGAAGCCCAGCAAAGATGCTTGTGCCCACGTATGCATAGCCTTTGTTTCTCCCTGTGATTGTTGAAGAATTTTTTTCCTTCCCTACTGCATGGAGTTCATCTGCTCCGACGACTCATTCATCATCCTTGGTTGCTGTCCTGTCCTCTCTGCCTTCAGTTTGGGGCAGTTCTGGAAGTGATTAGGCTGTTGTAAATCAGCTTTTATGAAGTGTGTGTCAGAGATAAGCAGCAGGGAAAACGGGAGTTAAAGAACTCCTCCCCTCTTGCCCTGACAATTACCCCAGTAACGGAATTAAAAAATATATATGACTGGAAAGTATGGTGGTTGGCAGAATATTTTCTCTGCAGGCATATCTAGCATTTAAATTTGGCTCTTTAATGCGAGCACTGTTTCATTTTCATGCCATTTTATTGGGGTATAACTTACCTAAGGTAAAGCAAACCAAATATTACAACCACAACTCAAGGAACTTTTCTGGGTGTGTTCTTCTATAACCACCACCCAGATCTAGATAGAGAACATCTCCACACCCTCCAAGTTTCCTTTATGTCCCTTCCCTCTGTCCTGATCTCTGTCACCATAGACAGCCTCAGGCTGCTCTTAAACTTTACATAAATGGGATCACACAGCCCGTACTCTTTTCTGTCTACCAGCATTTTCTTTGCCATAGCCATCCCTGTTGCTGGGTGTAGTCATTCATTGTCACTCATGTGAGATTCCATCAGATCGTGGTTTCTCAGCTGTGCCATTGCTGATATCTGGAGCTGGGTACGTTTTGGTTGTGGGGACTATGCTGTGTCTGTAGGATGTTTAGCAACATCTCTCTGGCCTTTGCCCACTCGATGCCAGTAGCATACACCACCCCCTCCCCCTCCCCCCAGCCCCAGTAATTCCCTGGGCATTGAAAACCATTACATCATATACTACACATTCCAGGAGATTTTTTTTTTAGTGTGTATTTATTTTTGAGAGAGAAAAAAAGAGCATGAATCAGGGAGGGGCAGAGAGAGAGAAGGAGACACAGATTCACAGATTAGAAGCTGACTTCAGGTTCTGAGCTGTCAGCACACAGCCCAGCACGGGGCTCAAACTCATGAACAGCGAGATGATGCAAGCCGTGGTCAGACGCTTAACCGACTCAGCCACCCAGGCAACCCAGGAGATTTTTTATTTAGCATTAATTTCACACTTACTGAAAAGTTGCAGAAATGAAACAAATAGCCAGAATGTACTCTTTACCTAGATTCACGTATGATTCACAATTTACCCCTTTCATTTTATCATTGCTTCTCTCTTCCTCACACATATGCACTCACGCAATTTATTTCTGAACTATTTGAGAGGAAATTGCATCCACCTCAGCCATTTACTACAATTAACTTCCATGTGTATTTCCCAAGAGGAAGGATCTTCTCCCACATTATCATAATTATCACTGTTACCAAAATTACCACAGCAAATTTAGCATATTTATTAATTGCCCCTGTCCCAATTTTTGTCACTTTTTCCACAGTTATCCTTTATAACATTCTCACTACAGAATAGGTTCTGGTCCAGGATCATGTATTCTATACCACTGCCCTGGTTCCTTAGTGTTCTTCAGTGTAGAATATTCCTTCAGACTTTTATGATACTGAAAAAAATGATTTAAAATATAGTCCCATTTTTTCTTAATAGAACTTCTCTCATTTGGGAGTTTCCCTAATGTTTCCTTCTGTCCTCAAAACTGTCCTAATGTTTCCAGTATCTGTCCTCCTGGCTAGAACACTGCACGAAGGGTAGTGTGGACTTCTTAGGACATACACTGGGCGGCACACCATATCCATTTCCCCTCATTGGTGAGGGCAAGTTTGATCTCCTGGTCAAAGTGCTGTCCGATTTCTCCATCATGTAGCTACTAAATTTTGCCTTACAGTTAATAAGTACATGGAAAAACACTTAACGCCATGCAAATACCCTGCTTCCTCATTAGATTTCACCCCCTAACTTGAGCATGTTTTGACTCTCGCGAGAAATCCATCATTATCTACAATGGTTACAGAATGATGATCTTCCAAGTTACTCACCGCTTCCTCTGCACTCATTCTGCTCAGCTTTCTGCTGCAGACAAGAGCCTGCTCTTCTTGCCCATTTATTGATTGATGGGTTTATCTCCTATCAATATGGACTCATGATTTCCTTTTTTTCAGTGGTTTATGAATCACTACTGTTTTAAACGATTTGACCCTCAAGTTGCTAAGCTTTGGCTAGTGGGAGCCCCTTGACGTTGTGCCTGATGCTCCTCTGGCAAGCCTCCATCATTTTCCAGGGCACCTGGGTGACTCAGTCAGCTACGTATCTGACTCTTGGTTTTGGCTCAGGTCACAATCTCACGGTTTCGTGAGTTCGAGACCCAGGTCAGGCTGCCCCTCCCTGACTCGTGCCGTCTCTGTCTCTCTCAAAATAAACTTGGAAAAAAAAAATAGGCACCTTCATCATTTTTCATTTGTAACACTTACTTTCTGGCATAACAAGATGTTCTAGGCTCATATCTTCGCTTCTCCTGTCCTGGAATCGGCCAACTCTCCAGAGTCCTACTTCCTTTTAAGGGAGAGAATGGTAGAAAATACCACCATTTATTTATCCCTTTTCCTACTAATTGATATCTGAGTTGTTTCTAGTTCTAGGCTATTTATAAAATATTCTCCGAATTCTTTTCATATGTTTTCTTAGACCTATAAACTTACTTCTATTTGGTATATAATCAGGAGAAGCAACGGGAAGTCATATAATCTCCACTCTGTACACTCAACAGAAATAACACATAAGTACACACACACACACACAAATGGACACAGATATTCAAAACAGCTTTGTTGATAATTCGTGTGTGTGTGTTTAGCTTAAATAGATACTGCTAAGTAGTTTTTCAAAGTGTTCATACTGTTAGTTTTGTCAGGGACATGGAGGCTATTGGCCCCAGCAGATAGGGAAGAATAATCAGTGGCAAGCATCATAATGGGATGTTGCAATCCAATGACATGTTTTCCAGCAATAGCAGAACTGCTCACCTTCCAACAGATGAGTGGAAACTGGTGAAATTTTACCACTTGGTCTGTTCTTTTTTTTTTTTAATGTTTATTTATTTTTGAGACAGAGACAAAGTGTGAGCGGGGAGGGGTGGAGAGAAAGGAAGATACAGAATCTGAAACGGGCTCAAGGCCCTGAGCTGTCAGCACAGAACCCGACTGGGGGGCTCGAACCCACAAACCATGAGATCATGACGTGAAGTCAGGTGCCCAACCACCTGAGCCACCCAGGCGCTGCCACCTGGTCTGTTCTTAAGCTTCTCTTTGGAGAGTGCTGCTTTAGGGTGGGCACGATGGAGGTTACTCAAGTCAAAAATCTCCCATTACCTGCAAAACGGTTTTTATCTCAGTGGTGCCAGCGACGGCGCTTAGGAACTGCATGTAGGGCCATTGCTAGGGGTACCCACTGTTTTCACAAACATTAGAGTCACGGTGTTGTTTTAAAAGTGCCTCCCCAGGGGAAGAAGGGGTGTCCCAGGGTCCCATTCACATCTTCTGACTGTTAGGGGCCCATTTCAAACCCTTGAATAGTCATTCCTGAAACAGCTTGAGAGCGTAACTATCCCTCTGTGTACACCCAGGAGTCACTTAGTGTTCCAGACCTTTGAGATAGGGGGCTTAGGGACAGTGGGCACAGCGGGAGGCTGCTAGAGGCTAACAGGAAAGTGAGTTGGCCTGGTACCACGGGACTGGATTTGAGGCTCCCTGTCGGTAGGAACTGCTTGGGCATGGCCCAGCCTCTGCAGCTGAAATACCTGCCCTGTGCACTTACAGCACAGCATTAGATCAAAGAGGAATCTAAAGCACTTTGTAAAGTGAAATTCTCAACACAGGAAGCATCCCGCCTAAGAGACATAGTGGACCCTTAGTAACTTCGAGAAGCCTTTGTAGGAATTAGTCACTAGTAAAATGCAGCTCTCTGGATGCATCTTCACCAGGTGCCGTCTCTGGGTGGACACTACCCCGCTGTGGAATGGGGAAGGCGATCCCAGGTAGATGATGGTTCAAATGCACTGGCCTGCACATTCGTATTAACCTCCATGGTTCTCTCTTCTCCCCCCGCCCCCAGGCCTGTCCGCCGATGGTGGCGCCAAGCGCCAGGAGCACCTGTCCCGGTTTTCCATGCCTGACCTCAGCAAAGACTCCGGCATGAACGTCTCGGAGAAGCTGAGCAACATGGGCACGCTGAACTCGTCCATGCAGTTCCGGAGCGCAGAGTCAGTCCGCAGCCTGCTCTCTGCCCAGCAGTACCAGGAGATGGAGGGAAACCTGCACCAGCTCGGCAACCCCATCGGGTACAGAGACCTGCAGTCCCACGGAAGGATGCATCACAGCTTTGATTTCGACGGAGGGATGGCAGGCAGCAAGCTGCCAGGGCAGGACGGCATTCGGATCCAGCCCATGAGCGAGCGCACGCGGAGGAGAAGCGTGTCCCGCGATGACAATCGTCGCTTCCGCCCTCACCGGTCCAGGCGCTCCCGGCGCTCCCGCTCCGACAACGCCCTGCACCTGGCCAGCGAGCGAGAAGCCATCTCCCGGTTAAAAGAAAGGCCCCCGCTCCGAGCCAGGGAGGACTATGACCAGTTCATGCGTCAGCGGAGCTTTCAGGAGAGCCTGGGCCAAGGGTCCCGCCGAGACCTGTACGGCCAGTGCCCGAGAACGGTGTCGGACCTGGCTCTGCAGAATGCATTTGGGGAGCGATGGGGACCCTACTTCGCCGAGTACGATTGGTGTTCAACCTGCTCCTCCTCTTCAGAGTCTGACAACGAGGGCTATTTCCTAGGAGAACCAATCCCCCAGCCGGCCCGCCTGCGATATGTCACAAGCGATGAGCTGTTGCACAAATACAGCAATTATGGCCTCCCCAAGTCTTCCACGTTAGGGGGCCGGGGACAGTTGCACAGCAGGAAAAGACAAAAGAGCAAAAATTGTATCATTTCTTAATACGATTGGGGTCAGGGGATGGGGGAAGATGGGAGCTAAGAATGTAAATTCAGAAACTTGCACTGTTTTGAATTTGAAAGCGCTTTTGGGGGGTGGTTGCTGGAGGAGAAGAGGGAAATGCTGGCAGTTGATGGATCGAGGCAAGGTTATAGACTGACTCAATAGGTAGTCACAGTTCTTGGCATGTTGAATATTATTTGCACATTTCACTTTGGAAACGCTCTATCTAGACTCTGTGGAGGCCAGAGTTGGTCACCTCTTTCCCGTCAGTCTGTGTTGAGTCGCCTTTCGCAAGATGACAAATTGTTCCCCGCTCGCTTATATCCTCTCTGGCTCTCTTACTTTTAGGACCCTTTTTCCAGTAAGTCATTTGTTTATTAGCCAGGACCCAAGACTAAGTTATTTACATGTCCATTGTAAATGCAATGTAAATGAGAGTTCTGATAAAATATTTTTGTATTTTGTAATATCAAAGGAATTTCTATATCGTAGGACTCTGTGACAACTTGCATGCTACACCCAGCATCGTCTTTGAGTAGTAGAGGTGGACCAGGACCACCCTTTTTTTTTTCTTTTTTCTATACAAATTTGTTACATGTCCGTGAGACCTTTTTCAAAGGAGTTGATTCAATTTGGCTTTTTGTGGCTTAAAAACAAATTAACTATGACACCCAAAGCATTTTATGCTCCATTCCATCTTCAGGAGAGACGTCCTTAAGTCTGCTCCCAACCTCGGTAGAATTTCTTTCTCTACAAAGTGATAGTAATTTGTATTAAAATCGCAAACGTAACTTTTGCCAATTAGAGAAACCAACCAGTGTCAGTAAAGTCCCGTGAGAAACGCCATCCCTGCTGGGAACACTGAAGTTGCTTACTATTGCTCTGTCCATTGGGGACAGTGAAAGTGACTGTGAGTGGTGCCGTTGTGTGATGTCAGCATGACGTTGTTTTGAATGTGGCATTATTTTCTGGTGCTCATGTTTCCTGGATTATATTATCTGCTTTCCTTTACCAAGGCAGACAAAACAGCTGCCTTAGCCTGACAACCGGTTGTCCTCAGTGCAAACTTAAGCATTAGACATTAAGGGGCAGAAGGGTTCTGAGGAGCCCTGGGATGACGGGGTGTTGTAGATTGTATGCCATGAATGGAGAAGGAACAAGACACTTTGAAAGAGGAAAGTGGGTCAAGGGTAGAAACTGAAGGAATACGAAGGAAGGTCAGAGCATTGAACTCCTGGAAAGGAAGTAGAGTAGAGGTGACCACTACCTTAAATACCACCCCCCCAGCGCTTGCGGAAAGAATACAGTCTAACACACCCCGTAACCAGAGCGTCTGGGTTACCCAGGAAAGGGAGCTGCACAGGAGATTTCAGGGTAATGGCCTTGAAAACCATTGTTGAGAAGGAGATTTCCATTTTGAACTTTGGGGACTGTTGGTCAGACAGACAATGGGCTCAAAAGTGAGTTTGCTTAAAGAAGACATTTAACGGTTGTGTTGTTTATAGTAAAATAAAACTTCCTACCTTGCTTCGGTTCACGATGTAGCGCTTGCTTTTTGTTCCATTCTCCTCCTCCCTTTAATGGATTGTGGCGGTTGAAATCCATTGGAGGACCCACCTTTAGTGAGATGTACTGTTAATGTAGTACACGGCGTATCTCAGTGGCCATCTGCCATGGTGAGGTGAGCGTAGTCTCTTTTCAGTATAGTAGTTAATATTTTCTAGTATTTTTTTATGGAGAGAATGTGAAAAGTGGCTTTTCAGACACCATCCCAAATGGGTCTGGGGAATAGAAGGCTATAAAGGATGTGGAAATGGCGCTCCATTCAGGATGTATACAAATAATTTGCTTTTCAGGTATTAATATGACATTTGTCATTGTTGCTGATTTTTTAAAAAAGCAATGCAAATGTTGGTTGTGGCTGTTTTCCGCATGCTATCTTCATATCTAAATGCTTCATTAATTATCCAAGCCTCCGGAGAATTAACTCTATTACGTTTGTATAGTAAGTTTGTAAACTGCTTGGCAAAACTGATTAAGAAATAACGTGCAGCACCATGCTACTGAAGTGGCCGGTTTCTGGTAGAAATCGGGCGAGTCCAATTTGGAGTTTTGAGTTCCTTGATTGACGAGAATGAAAAGGCATTTTGGAAAAAGAAAGGAGAGACAAAAGTAGATCGCTTAACGTAGCAAACAGCTGAAAAATACTGTCTGTCCTCTGTGGCCTGGGATCCAATGAAAGAAATTCTCCCGGTAAAAGCTGCTTTCTAACTCCATCCTTTTCAGAGTACCTCTTACGTTCCCCAGTTGAGGCTTTAGCCAACTTCCGCAGAAAGAAGATGGCAGCCAGAAATCGACATGTAACCACATCCTGAGAAGGGATAGGAGGGATAAGGGATTTCAGGTCTAGCGGTGCAGGGCACGTCCAGCAGCCGAACTGGCCATGGCCTGAGATGTAGCAAGAGGCAGGCCTCAGGGTCACACGGTGTGTAAACAAGGTCACCTCCATGTGCTCCACCACTGCTCCCCGCCCCACATGTGGCCAAGCACCTTACAGAGAGTGCCCATGAGGACTGTTAATTGTCACAAAGATGACGAGACCTCCAAGTGAATGCCCTGGGGAGAGCAGGATGTCCTTGAATTAGGAATTCCACCCATTTGTGATAACTTAAACATAATGTCACAGAACCCTCTTCCCAAACACTCAGTGCATTCTTTTCTGAGGCAAGAACTGAGGGTCCTTACCAGATCCCTCCATTATAACCATGAGCTCTTCTTGGTCAAGTTTTGCCTGTGAGTAGGGCTTGCACTCACCTCTTCCTAGATCATCATTTTATCCTAAGTAGACTGTTCTAGAAGAGTAATCTCTCTTTTCCTAGTTTCCTCTCTTCTCTAATGCCTTGGGTTGGTTTGTTTTTTCTACCTCTCTTCATACTGATCTCCTTGTCTTTTGCTTAAAACCACAACTTTGGAGTCAAGTCCATTTCTTATCGCTGCTCTTTCCCAGGAAGAAGTAGCCATTGACAGTTTCCTGAATGGCTCTGCCAATATATACAACTCTTGATACTGTGAACAGGTTTCTTAGCAGGCTGGTGGCATTGAGTGTGGCATTCAGGTACCCCCTTCCTTCTGTCATTTAGTTCTGGGATCTCTACCAAGCGTGAAGGTGAATGAGGTGAAGGAAATCAGAACCATGCTTCCTGGCCATGCGCAGGTTCAAGGCAGGTAGAATTCCTAGCACTGGTTGGTTGATGCCATCATTTCACATTCACCTACTTATCTCTAGTCGTTCTTTTCTGCCCTCGGCAAGCCCAGTGAAAAGCAATTTTGTATTTCCTATTTCCAGTAAGGGACCTTGAGACAGGTCCTCCTCATCTTCTTTTCCGATTCCATAGGATTTTCTCGCACTACAACAAATAATATTTCCTTCCCCTCCTGCAGTGACTTTCTGCTTCTTGGGTGCCACTTGCCATTGCCAAGCTCAAGTGCAGCCGGTGATGACCTCTAGGCAGCACATGTGGTGCCTGGGCAGGTATGACTGAGGTGTCCCTGATGCTTCCCCGGAGAGTGTGGAAACAGCCTCAGAAATCTTTGTGACCCTCCAACCAGCCAGGATCAGTTGATCAGAACTGAGGTCATTTGATAACAAATCTGATCTGTGAATCGATTTTTATTCATCTTTCCATCTTTCACCATTGGCCCCCAAACAGTAAAGCCAGCCATTTAGGAAGTGTTGTTCCTAAGTCACTGCTGATGCTAAAAGTGGAGGCTGGCTTCTTTAAGCAAAACAAAGACAAGTCTCTTTGGCCTCCTTTTTCATTGCAGTGTTCATGGCCAATTATTACAGGCAGCCTTCTGTTCATCCCCTTGCTGAGGTGAGATAAGAGAGGCCATCTCATTCTTTGTCTAATCCCACCTTCTAACAAGAAATAACACAAGCATTTCAATTCCAAGGAGAAGTGCTCTTTGCATATCTCTATCTAACAGAAACCAGATGCCGATGCCTAAGAAGGAGGATCTGACTATGACAAAGGAAAGTGGAAAATGAACCCGGTTATCTGTCTGTTTCAAGCCAGAAGAGTTGCTGTTAGCAACTGTTTAGCACCTTTAGGGCTTTGAAAGGGACCCTACGGACAGCCTTCCGGCTGCAGGGCTCAGCTAAGCCTCTTCTCCTGATTTGGAAGGCAGATTGCCACCTTTTGAGGTACATCTCCGGAAGCACCGGGGAGGTAGAAATGAGAGCGTTGCCTCGCCTCCAGTGCTTGGTCCCTTGGGGGCCTCAGCAGACACCAGAGCCGGTTTGTCTGACCACTTGGAAGCAGTCGTCAAGGTTAGGACCAAGAAACGATTGGATTCCTTTTTCACTTTCTCATAATAGTCGCCCAGTCGACACAAGACTGCCATAAACCATGACTCACCATTGAGAGCTATACTCTTTTATAAGCTTACTTCCTGCTGACAAAACTAGCTTTCCCCGGGGGAAATTAAGAAAAGGAGGGAGGAAAGTCATGTAGCATAGGAAAACATTTCTGGTGATTTAGGATAGAAAAAATTGCTCTATCCTGAGACTTTTCAGAGACATCCCTTCCCCCTTTTGGGCACGTGGCCATTCACATTCAATAGGTTACACTGACCAACCTTTTGAAAATTTTTTGGAGAGAGTTACCCACCGGTAAGGTTTGTTCTCCAGCCTCTCTAGTCAATATTCCTGTGTTTCCACAAAGCATTGTGATTCCATCATGGACCCTGACTTACCATTCTAAGGTCTACAAGTCCTTCGTTTCCTTAGCAAATTAGGACTTCGGCAGTTTTCCTTCTAAACACATTCTTTCCTGTACAGGATTGCGTTGCCCATCTCCTGCTTTAACTCCAAGTGCATCAGCAAACTTCAGAGGGTCTGAGAAGGTGAGGCAGGCCAGACTCCGTGTTGTGTGTCGAATGTCAAGGTATTTGTTAAGAAGGTCTGCGACAGGCCTTTGGTGTGGGCTCTCCCAGAGACTGTTGTGAACGCTTTGCTTGAGATCCGTGCCCTGTAAAATGGATATGTTTTACTGATGTCTGTAATACATTTGTAAACTTCCAATAAAATTTGAATAAAAGAAATGTTGCCGTTCTTAGCCCTCCCTCCCTTTCCAGGTTTTTTTGAAATCTCTGCCTTGCAGTATCTCAACAAAGAAGACAGAGGCTGCACGTGTCGGGGTAAGATTTACTGTGGAGGATGAACCTGATAGTGTAAATCGGGATTTTTCAACTTCAGCGCTATCAACAGTTAGGATCAGTTCATTCTTTGTGGCGGACCTGGGCCTCGTAGGATGTTTGGCAGTATTGCTGACCTCTCTACGCTCTAAATGCCCGTGGCACGCCCCCTGTTCCGAGTTGTGACAACAAAAAAGGTCTTCATGCATCACACCTGTAGGATGGCGGCTATCAAGAAAAAATAAACAGGTGTGGGTGAGGATGTGAAGAAATTGGAAACCTTGTATACTGTGAGTGAGAAAGTAAGATGGTGTGTCCTCTGTGGAAAACGGTACAGTACAGCAGTTTCTCAAAAATTTAGACATAAAACTACCATATGACCCAGGAATTCTACTTGCAGGCTGATACCCAAAAGAATTACAAGCATGGCCTCAGAGAGACAGGAGCGCCCCCGTGTTCATAGTGGCATTATTCGCAATAGCTAAAAGGTGGAAGTGACCCAAATGTCCATCAGTGGATAAATGGATGAATGAGATGCGGTGTAGACATACAGGGCCATGTCATTCAGTCTTAAAAAGAAGAAAATCCTGTCACACATTACAACATAGATGAACCTAGAGGACATCCTCCAGAGTGAAATAAACCAGTCACAAAAGACAATTCCTGATTCCACCGACATGAGACACCGGGGATAGTCAGATTCCTGGAGATGAAAAATAGAATGGGAGTTTCCAAGGAGCTTAGGAGAGAGGAGAATTGGAAGTTATTCAATGGGTATAGAGTTCCAGTTTTTCAAGATGAAAAACCTGGCAATTGTTTGCACAACAATGTAAACGTACCTAATACTACCGAACTCTGCACTTTGGCTCAGTTGGTTAAGTGTCTGACTTCAGCTCAGGTCATGGTCTCCAGGTTCATGAGTTCGAGGTCTGTGTCAGGGTCTGCGGTAACAGTGCAGAACCTGCTTGGGATTCTCTCTCTCTACCCCTCTACCACTTGTGCCTTCTGTCTCTCTCCCTCTCTCTCTCTCAAAATAAATAAGCTTAAAAAAATACATGAAGGATGAATCCTGAATGGCAGCTTCCACACCTTTTATTTTGCTCCCCTTTGGGAGTTTAATCCCATTTCCACCACTTGTTAGTTGTGTCATCTCAGAAAATGTGCATGTCCACCTTGAGCCTCAGTTTTTACTAATGGGGGAGTAATGGAGTTGAGTGAGTTTACAGGAATAATGCATGTCAATCTCTTAGTGTAGTGTCTGCCACTAATAACAGCTCAAAACATTATCTGTTGCTGCCATTACTATCCATCATCATCATTTTCAACTCAAACAGAAAGAGTAGCAGAAAGTAGATACCACTGGTATCTGGGCCTCATTTATTTTATTTTCATGAAGCATTAAACAGCAGTTAGAGACATCCCAGGAAGGCCTGCACCTTTACCATATTTAAGAAGGGCCCGAAGTTTATTAAATGAAGCAAATCTCCTGGTCCTACTCGCTGACGTTCTGTCTGGTTCAGTGGATCTGGAGTCAAATCCAAAATCTGCTTTTTAAATAAGATCTTTCAAGTCACTCCAGTCCAGCAGGGTTAAGGACCACACATCATGAATCTCTGCCTTAGCCTGTGTCTATCTGATTGTTTTCTTCCAAAACAAACAAAAAACATGTCTGCCAGACCCACCCACTCCAGGAGAGTCTGATATCAACCCCACTGGTCAGGATGGAAAGATCTGAGTCTGGGGCTTAGAACACAATTTTGGAGGATTTGAGAT
>NC_043711.1:30758580-30796034 GCF_006229205.1 Suricata suricatta | reverse complement strand
ATTTAAATCCAGAGTTCCGGGCCCCATCCCTAGAATGTCTGATTCAGCAGGTTTCTAACAGGACTAAGAAAACTGCATTTTTCATAAGCATGCAGGGATCCGAGAGCTCCCTTGGGAGAAAGTGCTCTGAGCCTCTCTCACCATGGGAAACCCAGCCCGTGGGAGCCCTTTGTGCAACATGCAGGCCAGCTCGTGTTACAAAGCTTCACCCTGGAAGAGTCTTCCTCTCCAATGTTCATCCACCGTAGTGTAGACACTGGTGTACTTTGGGCCTCCAATGAGAAACAGCAGCCCCTTTGGAAAACTGACACCAGCATAACTTCTATAACTACTTTTGTCTGAGAGAGATGTCAAGACTAGAGCCCCAGAACGAAGGCTTCTGGGAAGATGCGACAGATAAATAATCAAAAACAAGCACAGGCTGACTTGAGGGGAAAATGGTCAAACCATTAAATGATACAATCATCCCCGGCGGGAGAGGAGAGGATTTAAGAGCATTCTCAACAAAATACTAGCAGGTACTTGTCCCCCTGCTAGGCTGGTGAGTCTAGAGATAAAACAGATCATCAAGGTTGATGGGCAGCTTTGTGCCATTAATATACAGCAAGTTAGCAAAGAGACCAGAAATACCAGAAAGTAAACGCAACAGCTTGAGGAATTGGGGCCATAAGAGGCAACTGTCTTTGGCCAGGTTCTTTGGATTTCAATGGGTCAAAAGTTACTTCCAAGTAACTTGAGCAAAAAGGAAACCAAAAGAGAACTTATTTGCAGGATATCATGTGTCTCATAAGAACCTAAGGGCAGCCCCTTCATAAGAGCCTGGAACCTGGAGGAGGAAGGCCACCAAGTGCACAAAAGGATTCTATCCAAGATTTTGAATCTGTTTCCCTCCAATTATCTACTTGGTCCTCTGCCTTTGGTTTTGCAGGTTTGGGGAGCTCATGGACATCTGTGGTTCCTCGCAGCTCCTGAGTGGCCGTCCTCCACATTTAACCCCTTGTTCTCAGGGGAAAAACTCTGGTTAGCCCAACTTGGACCAGGTACTCCTTCCTGTTGGAGGAAGTGCTAGCCTGTTGACAGAGTGCTAGTATTTGCAGGTGAGGAAACAGCTTTCAGACAGAGAGAGTCCTGGGCTGAGGAGACATCCCAAAATGTCTCTCCTATAATAACGATCCGAGTAACACCCCAAGGGAAGAACCAGGACTGTTACCTGTTGGATGTATTTCTAAATAGTCCTTTGTGCTCTACTTACCGAATTGGAGGTATCTCTCAAGGGAAGGTTTCTACAACTCCCAAACCTCACGACTCCAGCTGGTCCAGTCACAGCCAAGTATTGCATTCAAAGAAACACAATCCAGAAACCAAAAAGTATTATAAATCTATAGTCTGTCAAATCTATACTGTCTCTCAAAGAAATACCAAAGGAAAAGGTGAATTCTTTTTTTTTTTAAGTTTACTTATTTATTTTGAGAGAGACAGTGAGGGAAGGAGGAGCAGAGACAAAGAGACACAGAATCCGAAGCAGGTTCCCCACCATCAGCCCGGAGCCTGATGTGGGGCTCAAACTCACACACTATGAGACCATGACCTGATCTGAAGTCAAGAATCAGATGGGGTGCTTGGGTGGCTCAGTAGGTTGAGCATCTGACTTCGGCCCAGGTCATGATCTCACAGTTCGTGGGTTTGAGCCCCGCATCAGGCTCTGTGCTGACAGCTCAGAGCCTGGAGCTTGCTTCTGATTCTGTGTGTCCCTCTCTCTCGCCCCTCCCCTGCTCATGACCTGTCTTTCTCTGTCTCTCAAAAATAAATAAATGTTACAAAAAAAAAAAAAAAAGAATCAGATGTTAACTGACTAACCCCCCCAGGACCCCAGAAAAGGTGAATTCTTTATGCATGGCAAATATCTTCAACTTCTCTCACTCCATAGCTGTCCTCCAACTATCCTGCACACGGTTTTCTTGGGGCCTAACATACACTAGAGGCTCAAAAACTATTTTGAAGGGCACCTGGGTGGCTCAGTCAGTTGAGCATCCAGCTTTGGCTCAGGTCATGATCTCACGATTTGTAGGTTCAAGCCCCATGTCAGGCTCTGTGCTGACAGCTCAGAGCCTGGAGTCTGTCTTCCCATTCTGTGTTTCCCTCTTTCTCTGACCCTCCCCTCCTCACGATGTCTCTCTCTCTCAAAAAAAAAAAAAAAAAAAAAAAACCATTAAATTTTTTTTAAATAAAAATAAACTATTTTGAAGGGATGTCAAAAGGAAGATTCCTAAAAATCTTGGGTCAGCAAATTAAAAGAACAAAGAGAGATCATGGACTGAATCTTACACACCCTTGAGTGTTCAGTGTCCTGGCTTTGCTTCTGAGGTGAAGGCTTTTTGCCTCTGGGTGATGAGTTGCTGCAAGGCAAAATTTCACTCCAAGCCCTCTATCAGTGGCTGTGGCTATGTTCAGGTTTGCATTACTGAATTTCCCCCAAATTGGTATTTTTTTTAAATCTGGCTAAGCATAGTGTTTTCCAATTTCAAGGAGTAATAGTGCCCTGGGACTCCATAATGAAGCTACCAACATTTCAAGTACTACCAACTATAAATGCAAATTCTGAAGTCAAGGGCTCATGCCACTGAATTATAATCAGATGATTTATGATATAATGAAAGAACCATCACTAGGAAGTGAAAGTTTAAGAATAATCAAATCCGTATTGATCTGGAAAAAATGCTACCCAGGAATAAACTTGTATCAGCAAATGGAATAAATTACCATATTTCAGCATACTTCTTTCATGGATCTAGTGCTAATTACACCACTGTTGTTTATTGGAAAATGTGCCCGAGCAAGCCAAGACAGAACCAGGGCACACTTAGTAGATAATAGAAATCTACAGCTGAATTAGAAATAAATGAGATGGTACAAAACTTAATATAAGCCCCAATGGCAGAAGAAACACAAAGAAAGAAGTTGATGCTTTCTACCTAGTGATGAAAACTGAGCCTAGCAAAAGCAAATGTTTTTCTAACATTTCAGATAAAATCAACTCTATTTATGGTAAACAGGAGCCCCAAAGACAAAGGTTTGCAAAGTGCATTCAAAAGGTAGCTAATATTGGGGCACCCAGTTGGCTCACTGGGTTGAGCGTCTAACTTCAGGTAGGTCCTGATCTCATGGTTTGTGAGTTTGAGCCCTGCCTTTGGCTTTCCGCTGTCAGCACAGAGTCCACTTAGGATCCTCTGTCTCCCTCGCTCTTTGCCCCTCCCCCACTTCCTCTGTCTCTCACTCTCTCTCTCTCTCTCTCTTAAAAATAAACTGAAAATTTAAAAAAGGTAGATAAGTTTCACAAATTCCACATATGAGTGAAAATATATGAACTATGTCTTTCTCTGATTTATTTCACTTAGCATGATACCTTCCAGTTCCATCCATGTTGCTGCAAACGGCCAGATTTCATTCTTTCTCATTGCCAGGTAGTATTCCATTGTATATATAAACCACATCTTCTTTATCCATTCATTAGTTGATGGATATTTAGGCTCTTAGACCATGGGGAAAGTGAAGGGGGAAACATAGTTACAAACAGAGAGGGAGGGAGATAAACCGTAAGGGAGTCTTAAATACAGAGAACAAACTGGGGATTGATGGGGGTGGGGGAGAAGGGAAAATGGGTGCATGGGCATTGAGGAGGGCACTTGTTGGGATGAGCACTGGGTATTGTATGTAAGCAATGAACTATGGGAATCTACCCTCAAAACCAAGAGCACACTGTATGTTAACCAATTTGACAATTATATTAAAAAATAAATTTTAAAAATTTTAGTTAAAAAAGTTAAAAAGTAGATAATACTGTTGCCACAATATTTTTAGAGATATTGAAACCACTTTACTTGTTCTACAATCTAGAGTTTTCTTTCATCTTTTTACCAGGGTGGAAAAACAGACCTTGTCACCTAAAAATACACAGGGTAAGATGACATTTTCCTAGCCAATAAAAGATCTAAAAACTATGGACCGACACCAAAGTTAATAGTGAATTCTTCTGACCTAGAAAGAGAAGCAAGAACTATATTCCTCTCGCTTCAAAATTATTCCCAGGTAAAGAACCCAGGAAAGGGGTGACAGAGCCTGGGTGGCTCAGTTGGTTAAGCGTCAAACTTCAGCTCAAGTCAGGATCTCATAGTTCATGGGTTCGAGGCCTGCATCAGGCTCTGTGCTGATAGCTCAGGCCTGGAGCCTACTTGGTATTCTCGGAGGTGGGGTCCGCGGCATGAGGCCTGGGGAGAAGGACCGACGCTGCCCTCGAAGCGAGGTTCCCAAACGCCGGTGGCCCCGCAGAACAGGTCCTGCCGCAGAGACTGCAGGGAAGCCAGGTCACCCCTCAGGGTCACCTCAGGGGAAGTTTAGGGGCATCAGTCCAGGACAAGGCAGAACCATGAGCGAGACCAGCTTGGTCCTCTCAGAGGTGAAAGCTGTCCTTTCAACAAAAGCTGGGCGGGGGTCTTCAGAGCCACTGCATGAGGTGGCCGAGGCACCCCCAGTGGGGAGGAAGGGCACTTCCTGGAGGGGCAGCAGGGCCCAGGCCCTTGGTCGCCTGGCCTGATGGACAGCGGCTGAGTGGCTGGGACCTGCCTGTTCTCAGATGTGCCACCTTCCCTGGACAGGAAAGAAATTGGCTCATTTCTTTGTAAAATCTATCCTCTAAATATCATGTCAACTGTGTCAAAGTTGTTTCTCAATTATGCACAATGATTCACAGAAAGTTTTTGTAAAGAATGGGCATGTCTGCGACATTTAATACATATTGAATGAGCTTGTCTTCCCTTCCACTCCCAGCCTCCTTGCAGCTCGGTGGTGTCATGTGACTAGTGCTGGCCAAAGAACTGGGGGGAAGTGAGGTGTCACTTCCAGACTGATGTGATGACCCAACCCTATGCATTTCATTTGCCTGCCATTTCTCCTTCCAAGCCATGTGATGTGGATGCCTCAAGTTGCGAGGCTGAGTCACTGGACAGAGGCAGGTCTCCCTGAGTCACTGTATGGAAGAAGCCGTCCACAGCAAGTCTTGTGTAAACAAGAAATACACCTTTGGTGCGCTAAATGGTAGAGATTTCAGGGTTAATTTGTTGCCACAGCATAGCCCAGCCTATTGTGACTAATACAGGGGAGCAAATCTAAAATGACCTCTCAAGGTTCTTTCCTGGCTGGATGATCTGGTCATGTGAGTCAGGTGATGGCCATGAGAAGTCCTGAAGGCCGAAAGGGCCAGGGCTCTGGATGTAGCTCCTTTGTTTCCTTGCTTGGTTGATTTGGTTTGTTGGTTGCTTTGTTCTGGTTGAATCACTGGGTTATTTAACCTCCAACCTTGATGATGGGCTTAGAGAATTATGTTCAACAAGTCTGTCTGCTCCAAACAGGTGCATAGATACACCATTGCATTTACACATGTTAAGTTTACCCAGTGCCTATAGAGAGCAGGTTTTCAATAAATATTTGTTAAACAAAAAGAATAAAAGAACTAATTAAATAATTGGAATGGCCCATGCCATGAGTATCTAGATCTCATGGAGCCCTCCTCCAACCCAAGCACTGCTCTAGAAAGACTGGGGAAGACTTTCTCCTTTTTACAAAAGCAGAGCTGTGGAGGGAAACCACTAATCTTAATTCATTGGATAGCATATTCATTCTTCAGGTATTTATTGAGCACTTACTGTATGCATTATTCTAGGGTTGGGGATAAAACAGTAAATAAGGTAGACAAATTTTCTTTTTTCTTGGAGCTCTCCTTTGCTTTTCTTTCTTGTCCTTTTTTAAAGCCAAAGTTTGCCCTGCAGAAAAATATTTTTTTAATTATCTAGTTGTCTGAGTTATCCAGTATAAAAAAGAATGCATGGCAAAAGATCCAAGTATTCCCCCCCCCATGATAGGTTAACTCCATAAACCCCACTTCCCTGGAGCCCCTGATTAATTATCAGCCTGCTTTGTTTCACCATTCACCTCTGCTGCTTCGCCTTGTGGATTCCCATCTCCCTATTTCTTATTCAAACGGAGCAGATGACCCCTACCCACCTCCCTGTCCAACTTCATTCTTAAGAAAAGCTGTTTCCTTCATGACTATTCATGAGTCAGTTTCCTGGAGTTTTTTTGTTTGGTTTGGTTTGGTGTTTTTCTTTCCCCCGCTATCAGTGGTTTTGGAGATGGCTTGCTAGCCTGCCCTGCTTTAAACAGCCCCAGCCAGGGGCTCAGAACTATGAATGTCTTCAAGAGGGTCACTGCATCTCCAGAGAAATGCTCCATGGCAGTCCTAACTGAAGTCTGCACTGAACTGGCCCCGGGGGTTCCAGATGAAAGTTTGCTTCTTCCATCTGATCCCTGGAGTATTGTCCAAGACCACACAGGGTAGTATCCAAGCAGTGCCAGATGCTCAGAGGGGCAGTGGCACAGGTGCACAGCTGTTGATTACCCCTCTCCCACCAGCACCCTCCTCCCCTAACTGCCCCACAGCAGCGGCACCCAACAGCTGTAAATACAGAGCCAACCACCCTCAGGGAGCTGGGGTGTGGAGAACTTCTCCAGCATCCAGTCCTGTCTTTGTGCTTCCGGCAGGCCCTCTACTGCTTGGCCAGTTTTGAATGGACCCAGGCTCACCCAGGAGATACCAGAAGCATGTTTTCCCTTGAAAGAAGTTCTCCTGATATTGTGAGGGTGGTTCTCTTCCTCCTCTTTCCAGCTCTTTGTCTTGCAAATTAATGCCATTCACACAGACCTGTACATAAAACCTTATTTTTTTCTTTTTCTTTTCTTCTTCTTCTTTTTTTTTTTAAAGGCTGAGACTCCGCACAATTCCCAAGCACACCAACTAGGACACGAACAAGGTTTCAACCTCGTGTGCTGACAGCTGAAAATAAAACCTTTACTGTGGGCAGCAACATGCCCTGGAAAGAACCAGCTATAGAAGAAGCCTGGGAAGGAATAGGACCCTAGAGGACAAGAACATTGGAGGTGTCCAAGTCTCCATTTGCTACCTTGGTGGGTCCCCCACTTCTGTTTTCCCTCCCTGCCGTGAAGATGGGCCATTGACCCATGAGGGATAGCGAAGACTTGTTTCTGTTAGCTGGGATCTGACCTACAGTAAATGCTCAATAAAACACTCTTCCCCAAAATTACATTAGGAACTTCCCAGGTACAGCCTATGTACTCGGGACAGAACATACTTAAAAGGGTATCAGTTCTGACCTTCAAGGTCAGAGGTCCAACAAGAGGAAAACACAAAAAGGGTTCTCAGAGGAACTATTTCAGTTTGATTTTAAAGGATGTGCAGTTCAGCAGGTGAAGATGATGTGGAAAGGCAGAGGAAACCACAGAGGTTTCACGAAGCTCAACAGTATGAAAGAGTGTGATGTGCTTGGGGAATACTGTGCCATTGGTGTGACCAGGAGCCTTGCTGCCAGGAGACGACATTGGAGAGGGGGGTGGGCACTGAAAGGTTTTGGGTGCCAGGCAAAAGAGTGAGCTTCATTCTCTGGGCAGTGAGGAGCCTTTAAGGTTCTTGAGTAAGGACATGAAGGAATTCCATTTGTTCTGTAGAAAGCTTACTCTGGCAGCAGAATGCATGAAAATTTGGGAGTGGAAGGAAAATTGAGAGCCAGGTCAGAGGTTGTTGCATCAATCTAAGCAAAGGAACCTGAAGTCTTGAACTGTCCAGTGTGACCAGAACAGAGGGCATCGGAAGGCAAGAATTGGGAAGAAAAGCTGGAAAGGTTGGTGAGAAGAAGAAATGTGGCAAAGCCATTGAAGATGGACAATAGGTCCAGCCAGAAGATCGAGTGCTTTACTGGTGTTGGGATGTTTCTTTCAGTAGCTGTGGCCTTCTCGGGACCCAGGATCCCTTAAATGGGAACTGGGCATAGCTTTGGATGGCTCACATCTTATCTCTTGGCTCTGTCCTTTGCCAACTGTGTGCTGTTGGGCACATTTGTTGCTTTCTCTATGTCTCAGATAGAAAAAAAGACACAAGATGTGAGAGGCAAAGAGATACTCTCATTTACTAAGAGGAGAGTGGGTACAAAGAAAGCCCAAGTATGCTGAGCTGAGGAAAGAAATGCTCATTGCGTCAGCTGTTTGGTTCTGGTTACTTCTTCCTGTCCTCATTCCTATCAAGCTTCTTTATTTTCAGGTAAAATTCATCACCTCAGCTTCCCAGTCTGGGGACAGGCTATGCTGGGGGAAGTATTGGAGCTGTAGGGGGAGAACAGGAGGTCCCTGCGGACATGCTGGTTGAACTGCAGATGGACAGGCCTCTGTTTATTTTCCCAGTGAAACACCACATTGTTTCCTCTTACTCTTTTCCAACCGGGATAATCTAGGAAAGAATGAGGACCAAGTAATCAAGCCTTTGGATCTGATCCATACGGCATCCTGTCTGTGAGCCTCAGGGAGACACAAAGTTGGCCAGTGCTTGTTGATGGGGATGCAAACTAGTGCAGCTACCCTGGAAAACCGTATGGAGGCTCTTCAAAAAATTAAAAATAGAACTACCTTATGATTCAGCAATGGCACTACTGGGCATTTACCCAAAGAATACAAAAATACTAATTCAAAGGGATACTTGCACCCCAATGTTTATAGCAGCATTATCTACAGTAGACACATTATGGAAACTGCCCAAGTGTCTGTTGACAGATGAATGGATAAAGAAGAAGTGGTACAGGGGTGCCTGGGTGGCTCAGTTGGTTGAGCATTAAACTCTTAATTTTGGCTCAGGTCATGATCCAAGCTCACTTACTACATCACTCACCTCCTCATCGTGAAGTTGAGTCCCACACTGGGCCCTGTGCTGAGTATGCAGCCTGCTTAGGATTCTCTCTCTTTACCTCTGGCCCTCTCCCCCAT
Source organism: Suricata suricatta (assembly GCF_006229205.1). Classification (NCBI taxonomy): domain Eukaryota; kingdom Metazoa; phylum Chordata; class Mammalia; order Carnivora; family Herpestidae; genus Suricata; species Suricata suricatta. Next base: position 30,787,154 of record NC_043711.1, on the reverse strand, counting down.
TCACGCTCTCTCTCAAAAATTAAAAAAAAAATTTTTAAGGTGATTTATATATATATGGAGTATAACTCAGCCATCAAAAAAAAATGAAATCTAGGGTCACCTGGCTGCCTCAGTCAGTTGAGCATCTGACTTTAGCTCAGGTCATAATCTTGCAGTGAGTGAGTTCAAGCCCCATGTCAGCCTCTGGGGTGACAGCTCAGAGCCTGGAGCCTGCTTTGGATTCTGTTCCTCTCTCTCTGCCCCTCCCCCACGTACACTCTGTCTCTCTCAAAAATAAAGATTAAAAATTTTTTTAAAGAGAAAAAATGAAATCTTGCCATTTGCAAGGACATGGATGGAGCTAGACAGTATTATGCTAAGTGAAATAAGTCAATCAGAGAAGGACAGATACCATATGATTTCAGTCATATGTGGGATTTAAGAAACAAAACAAATGAGGAAAAAGGAAAAAAATGAGAGAGGCAAACCAAGAAACAGACTCTTAACTATAGAGAACAAACTGATGGTTGCCAGAAGGGAAGTCTGGTGGGGATGGTGAAACAGGGGATGGAGATTGAGGAGTACACTTGTGATGAGCTCCGGCTGTTGTACAGAAGTGTGGAATCCCTACATTGTACACAGGAAGCTAATATTACACTGTATGTTAACTAACTGGAATTTAAATAAAAACTTGAAAAGCCCCCACAAAGTTGGCCGTTGCTGGAGGCCAGTCATATTTATGCCATTTCCAGATGGCACCTTTTAATTGACATTAGCAAGTACATGAGAAAGTTTACTTTCCTTTCTTAACAACTATTTTGTTTTCCAACACTGTGATATCAAATGCCTACAAATGTCTTTCGATAATTATACTTGTAACAAAGATGACATGGATGACATTGAACTTGCGTTTGGTTTGGGACCTGTTAGAATGTCAGAGCTTTTGGAACTGGTGGTCCTGGGCCGTGGGGTTAGACCACATCCCTGAGAGTGAGGCTGGGACGGCACTTCCCAAGAAGGCAGTGGAATTGCCCATTGCCAGGTGACTTGGACAGAAGTCACTTTGGGAGGAAGGAAGGATTTCCTTTATAGTCAGAATGAATATAGTCAAGATTCTGAGGTCTGGAGAGATCCCAAGTGTGGACGCACTTTCTGGCTATGTCAGAGGTGGGCAGTAATGGCCCACAAGATCACAGTTCTCAGGGGATAGAACATGAATGGTGTCCTGGAGTCATGTAGGAAGTTGACTCTGCCCCACTCAATGAAGAACAGACTACTTTGGAGAACCCAGGACAGGTGTGGACTTGTGCATAAGTTGACAGAGCATATTGCCACCTTTTGGGTGACATGGCAGAGAAGAAGTCCTATTTCCCCCACTGTTATATCAGAGACTAGAGAATTACAGCCAGGAGCCTCCGGGGCCCCTGGGACACAATGTCAGCACACAGCAGGTGCTCACTTTGGAGCACAGGTTTCCAGGGCGGTGAGCATTTGAGGTAGTAACTGTGTCCTTCAGCTTCACTGGGCAAGCATCAGCTGTGAGCATCACCAGGCATTCGGATGTGATTAATTAATATGCTTCTTGGACATCTGGGATGAAGGAGGGAGATGGGCTCATTTGAGCAGCCAGGGACACGGAGTCATTGTGCTTTGAAGCATCAGTGTGGATGACGTTTATTCTCCACGCTGGATGATTAACATCCTGGTCACCTGTGATTCTGTCGGCTTGTAGCCCAAGGAGAGGAAAACAGTGACTAAATGTGGATTTTAGGTTGGCTTATCTGTGGGAAAAACACCAACAAAACTGGGGAGTTCTATGAAGATTTGGATTCTAGTGTACTGGACACCGTAGTCAGTTGAATTTCAACCTCACAAAAGATAAGTACAAGCCTTAGCCCCAGTACCTGTGAATGTGACCTCTAGTAGAGGGTCTGCAAAGTCATTAAGTTAAGGATTTCCAGATGAGATCTCCCGAGACTGAGGGCGGGCCTAGTGACTGGCGTTCACGTAAGAGAAAGGAGAGAGAAGGGCACACAGGGAGGCTCCCAGAGAAGATGCTGTGAAGGTCAGGTATAGATTAGGATACCGTGGCCCTAAGCCAGGGGACACCAGGTGCCACCAGAGGCTGGAAGAAACCAGGAAGGATGCTCTTTGAGAGTCATGGGAGGGAGTGGCCCTCCCACCACCTTCCTTTTGGACATCTGGTCTCCAGAACTGTAAGAGAAAAAATTTCTGTTGTTTTAGGCCATGAAGTTTGTGGTAATTTGGTTTGGGTTTTTGGGGTTTTTTTTGTTTTGTTTTGAGGGGTTTCGTTGTTTTAAAATTGTTTATGTCAGTATAGTTAACATCCAGTGTTATATTGGCTTCAGGTGTCCAATATTGATATTCAGCAATTCTATACGTTACTCAGTGCTCCTAGGTGTGTAGTAATTTTCGACAGCAGCCCTAAAAATACTAATGCAGCTATCTTCAGTGTTTGCTGGTATTAAGTAAAAACTGAGTCAGGGTTTCATGCCCCTTTCTCTACCAGAAGATTCTAAAAACCTGGTTGAGAACATGTGACTGATTCCTTAAGTGTTCTCAGGCAGCGTGCATCACCTCGATGTCTCCTCAGCGTGCTGGCCCTACCTGCAGACTTTCTGATCTCAGTAGTCTGGGGTGGAGCCTAGGAATCTGCATTTCTGGCAAGTTTCTAGATGATGATGATGATGCTAGTTTGGGCCACACTTTGAGAACCACTGAGCTGCAGATTGTAACTCCTCACCACACACACATACACAGGGAAATGGGTGCCTCCAATTTTAGAGACTTGGGGAGGTTTGGGGAAAAGAATCCCAGTTGTGATAAATGAGTCATGGAAAGAATAAAAAATATTTTTTTTAATTTGTTGTGGTTTACAGGGGTTCAGATGCACAAAAACTATGAGTGGTATGCCTCCTCTCCCAGTCGACCCCCTGCCACTTTCCTCTGAGTGTAGACAAGTGGATTCATGTGGTGTTCATAGGCAGCACTTTTGAGGGTGTTTTGAGATTGTGGATCTGTGCAAGAACTGCAAACTTGGTTAGAACTGTAGGATCGTTTTATAACTCCTGGACCCCTCTTGTGCATGGATATAGACCCTCCCAGCCTCTTACTGCATCGCCGGTTTGCCATTGAGCCTCCCGAGCAATCAAAGAGCTCCATGCTGGGGCGCCTGGGTGGCTCAGTCGGTTAAGTGTCGACTTCAGCTCGGGTCATGATATCACGGTGCGTGGGTTCGAGCCCCGCGTCGGGCTCTGTGCTGACAGCTAGCTCAGAGCCTGGAGCCTGCTTCAGATTCTGTGTCTCCCTCTCTCTCTGACCCACCCCTCCTCATGCTGTCTCTCTCGGTCTCTCAAAAATAAATAAAAAACATTTAAAAATTTAGAAAAAAAGAGCTCCATGTAGCCCAATAATGCCTCCCTTTGGGTCTTGGCCATGGGCCACTTGCCTCTTGCTTCCTGCCCTGACTCTTCTCTGACTCTTCACACTCTCAACCCAAAGTGTGTAATGAGAGATGTTAGTGTCCGTGAGGCTGTTTTTGACATTAAGGAACTGAACAGAAGTGTAAATATTTTCTCTTTTCAGTCCCTAGGTGGGCAGTTCTGGCTTCTGGATCATATGACTCCTCAAAATATCCTGTGGAATTTTTTATTGTCCATAGAGTTGTCCAACTAAATAATGGTTCTTAGAATAGACTTGCACTACTTGTTTATCCCTCATTCCTCACTGGTATCATTTCCCAAAGAAACCTACCTGCACCCCGGCCTTTGGCTCAGGCTTTGCTATTTAGGGAATCCACTCAGAGACCCATACTGTAGCCCCCTTCCTCCTTTCCCACCTTTCAGAGATGGTTGCACGTCCAGAGTTCCAAGGTGGGAGGTCTGTTGGCTTCGGTTGGGTAGCTTTGACACTGAGAAATGAAGTTCCCCATAAGAGATTCATAGAAGTGGGCAACAGAAGCTGAAATACCCCTAATCTGCCACCTTCCTGGAGAAAGACCTTACAATTCACTGCTTTTATCAGAGGGTTGTCCTTTGGCTCAGGCAGACGCCAAAACAGGCTCAAAGTTCATCTGTGCTCACAAGTTGCTGTATTACACAGGGAGTCCCCGTGGTTTGTTTTAACTTAATGCCTTGCAAACACTGTGAGTTTTTAAGCCTCTGAAATTCTAAGCATTGTATGCTAAACGAGTCCAGTGGTTCTCCAAAACTGCTCTGCGGACTGATTTGAAATCAGCTGGGGAGGTTTTTTTTTTAATTGTAAGACCTACCTAACATAAAATTTACCATTCTGTCCATTTTTACATATATAATTCAGTGGCATTAAATACATTCCCACTGCTGTGTAACCATGACCACTATTTCTTTCTAAACCTTTTCCTTTATCCCAAATAGAAACTCGATAACCATTAAGCAGTAATTCTCCATTCCCCTTCCCCTCAGCCCCTGGTAAGGGCCAGTCCGCTTTCTGTTGCCTGTTCTAGGTGCTTCGTGTAAGCGGAATCCTGCAATATCTGTGTATTGCTGTCTGGCTTATTTTACTCACTGCCGCGTCTTCAAGGTTCATTCATGGTGTAGTGTGTATCGGAACTGCATTCCGTTTGTGGGGGAATAACATTTCCTTACATGTATATACCATCTTTTGTTTACCCATTCATCTGTTGATGGACATTTGGGTTCTTTCTACTTTTTGGCTACCGTGAACAACACTGCTCTGAACATAGGTGTACAAATGTCTGACTGCTTTCAATTCCTTTGGGTATAACCTAAAAGTAGAATTGCTGGATCATATGGTAATTCTCTGTTAACTGTCAAGGAGCCACCACAGGTTCCCACATCAACTGTGCTATTTTCCCTACCAGCAATAACACAAGGGCTCCATTATTTTTATATTCTTGCCTTTATTTGTTGTTTTCCATACACACACACACACATGCATATATATAGACTCTCATATATATGTAACACACACACATATATAAATAGACTCTCATACACACACACACACACACACACACACACACACACACATACACATCATCCTAATGGCCTCATATACCTAATGAGTATGAAATGGTTTTTCTACCTTGGTTTTGATTTGCTTAATGACTGACAATGGAACTTTCACACAAAAATCCATTCCTGAATGCTCCCTTTTGGATATTCGGGTTAGATCTGTGTTTGGGGCCATAGACCCAGTACGACATCCCACTTATTATAGAAATCTCTCTTAAAATTTTTCTTCAATTTAAACTAAAAAAAAAAAAAAAACCCATTTTACCCATCTTTCTTTTTTTTAATTTTTTTAATGCTTTTTATTTATTTTTGAGAGAGAGAGAGAGAAAGAGACAGTGCAATCAGGGGAGGGTCAGAGAGAGAGGGACACACAGAATCCGAAGCAGGCTCCAGGCTCTGAGCTAGCTGTCAGCACAGAGGCCCGACGCGGGGCTCAAACCCACAAACCATGAGATCACGACCTGAACCAAAGCCGGACACTTAACCGACAGAGCCACCCAGGCGCCCCATTTTACCCAGCTTTCCACTCCCTCTAGCAACCACCAATCTGTTCTGTGTATCTACACGCTTGGGATTTGTTTTGTTGAAGATTCTACACATGAAAACAATAACTTATATTTGTTTGACTTCGCTTAGCTTAATGCCCATAAGGTCGATGCATATTGTCACAAATGGCGAGATTTCATTCTTTTATATGATTGAATAATTTTGCATTGTATATCAATACCACAATTTCTTGATCCATTTTGTCCATCGATGGATGTTTTAGGTTATTCCCATAGCTTGGTACTGTAAATAATGCTCCATTGAACATAGGGGTGTATGTATCTTTTTGAGTTAGTGTTTTTGTATTCCTTGGATAAACACCCAGAAGTTGAATAACTGGATCCTATGGTAGATCTTTTTAATTTTTTGAGGAATCCCCAGATTCCAGAGCGGCTGTACCAATTACATTCCCACCAACAGGGCACAAGAGTTCTCTTTTCTCCACATCCTTGCCAACATTTACTGTCTTTTTTTTTTTTTAATGTTTTTATTTATTTTTGAGAGACAGAGAGAGACAGTGCTAGCAGGGGAGGGGCAGAGAGCGAGGGAGATACAGAATCTGAAGCAGGCTTTAGGCTCTGAGCTGTCAGCACAGAGCCCGACATGGGGCTCCCGTGAGATCATGACCTGAGCCACCCAGGAGCCCCTACTGTCTTTTTGATAATAGTCTTAACTGCTGTGAGATGATGTCTCATTATGGTTTTGATTTGCATTTCCTTGGCTACTGATGTTGAGCACCTTTTCAGGTACCTCTGAGCCATGTATAGGTCTTCCTTAGAAAAATGTCTCTTCAGATCCTCAGCCTACTTTTTAATCAGTTGGGCTTTTTTGCTGTTGAGTTTTATGAGTTCTTTGTATGTTTGGCATATCAGCCCCTTATCTGGTAAAATTTGCAATTACCTTCTCCTGTTTGGTGGGTTGCCTTTTCACTCGGTGATGGGGTCCTGTGCTGTGCAGAACTTTTCAATCTGATGTCTTCCCACTTACTTAATTTCACTTTTCTTTTGCTTCGGGTGAGGAATTTATTTTTATAATTCCACAAAAAATAATTCTAGCCTTAGCAACCTTCTAATAAATGGAATTTACTGCCTTCTGGGGAAGCTTATTCTATTTGACACAATGTTAGCTACTTATCTCCTCCTCAAGATCTGTGTCATTTCTAGGCACTGACACCACACGTGGCACCCATGTTTCCTCTGCCTCAAGTACACGGTTCTCTCTCCTCTCCTTACCTGGCTTGTGTACACTCTGCCTCTTCCTCCTAGAGGCTGGCTAAGCCAATCCCAGTCCCCAGGCTGAATCTAGAGAACCCTCTTTATACCCTCACAGCATCTTAATCTTCCTCTCTCTCCACATGTGTTGTAATTTCCTGTTTACTTGTCTGTCTCTGATCCTACACTGCATTTTTAAAAGCACACAGCTGTCCACGACACCGCTCACTGATGTCCCCTCCTGCCCACTGCCCCGTGCATTATGGACGCCCACAACATATGGAGGTTGAAGCATTTGTTGAAAAACCAGTTTTGCCCCAGATGCACAAGAAGCCATCCTGCGGGTTTCTCCATACGAAATGAGTATGCATGTTACCATTAAGAGCTCCTCAATCAGAAAGAAAGGAAGATTCTAGATGAAAATGTGCACAGTCTTCAAATCAGGTGATGGAATCCTCAAGCAATGAGAAATCCCATCTGTAAGTACAGGGAGCTGAGGAAGCTACCTAATTTCTTTCTCCTCTCTTTTCTCTCAGACTTCTTGCAAGCACATGCATTTGCTCAAGCTGGACTTTCTCTGAGCTAAAGAAAAATAAAGCACCTTAGGGTGTATTTAAACAACCACAGTTATATTTTTACTTGTGCATGTTACCTACAGCATTGGAAAAAGTAATTTTGTCCCAATTAGGATTGGTCTTTTCAACTGCTGACACGTGTTTATAGAGCATCTGGATATAATCTGATTAGCATCTGGTGTAAGGCTGTGAGATGCTGTCTCCTGAGGTCTCCCATGGAGCGGGGAAGGCATAAACTTGCATTCATTTGGACCATCCTGGTGTTGACATCTGCTGTTGGGTCAAGGCATCTGGGCCTCACATTCTCCACCACTTTGCCAGAGTTCATGTGGACAGAGCGTCGCCCTAAACTCTCAAGGTCCCACATTAATTGGAGCAGAAAACCCATGTCAGCACTCTGGTTCGTACAAGAACTTTAACATTCTTTTCTCCTCTGTGTGCATTACACCCAGTTTGGAGTGGATCACACACATCTAGAGAAGGAGAGGCATCAATAACCGGTTGGCCTCTCCCTGCCCCTACCACAGAGATCGCCAGCCCTTTGGTTATGTGTTTCCCGCTCACGTTCAGTTTTCATCCTCACATGAAAAGGCTGTGTGATAACATCCCTTGAGAATTCTCTGCCTGGGTTTTGTTTTATTTTATTCTCCTGTTCGAGGCAGAGGTTTAAAGAAAAATCGTTTCATGAAGTTGTATTTGTTTTATTTTTTTTATGCTAGTTTTTGTTTGAGGCTGAAGCAAATAGAATTGATTTCCCAAGCTGTAAAAAAAAAAAAAAACAACTATATTCTCCTTGCAAATGCTTAATGATTGAGGTTTGATTAATACGTATAACTGAACTGGGGGTGTGGGAGCACCACCAGGTTTTTGTAACCCAGCGCGGAACAGCTGATCTGGGAAGGTTGAGAGCCGCTGCTCCATATAAGCAAACAGGGGAGGTGCTGTTAGTTATTGGGAAGTGGCTACTTGGGCAGGATCTGATGGAATCTAGATTTATAACTTTTTTTTATGGCTTTGGAGAGTGGGGGTGTCTTGTGTTTGACTGACACTCGCATATCTTTTACCTCTTTAAGTCCGGTAGGGCCAAACAAACACACGGACTTATGATAGAGATTCAGGCAATGGGTTCTTACTCAGTGTCTCTAATGTGTCAGGCACAGGAATGCATGCAGAAAGGGTGCCAGTCTGACATCTTCCCTTGTCCTTAGTACAGAGTCTAGTGGGGAGGACTGGCCATCAGTAATGGTCACATACATCCACATGGTGTCCCCAACTGTGGAGAAGGCATGAGAGAGAATGTAACTGAAGAAGGGCGATGGGGAGGTCCTCTGCCTGAGGTGGTGAAGATGGCCTCCCTGTGGATTTGGCCTTTACTTGACCTTGGACGCATCAGTCAGTTGGGGAAGGAGAGTTGAGGATGGGGAACAGCCTGCACCAAAATGGGAAAACGCCAGACCCACTCAAGGAACTGAAATACTGTCATTGCAGGCAGAACAGAGAACAAGAAGGCAGAGGAAGAGACTGGGGTGGAGGGACGCAAGGAGGAAGGCGGTGGTGCCAAGTCACACAGGCCCTTTAGCCTTGCATGCTTATGGTCTTGTCCGAAGGACAATGGAAAACATTACAGGTGTTTAAATTGGAAAGCACATATAATCCGGCTTTGAAACTGTGGTTTTGGGGAGAATGAATTATATGAATAGTACAAGCTGGAAAACAAGTCCATAAGTATGAAAGAGCGCTAATGACCCACATAATAACCATTTTTCTCTTCTACACTAGAACTCTTATTTTATTCTAGTTGGTGATAAGATTAGATCTCCCTAACCCCTTGGAGCAATGACTGAACAATGAGATGTAAGTGAAGCAAGTGAAGTTTTTAGTTAAGGCTTCTGAAAAACTCTGTGAGAGGAACTGACTTAGGTAGGAGAAGGCCATTTTGCATTTTACCTCCTTTCCCTATCCTGCTGCCTAGAATGCAGATAAGACAGCTGGACTTTAAGCAGCCATTGTGGGTCCTGCACTGATCAGATTTGATGAGGACTTGGACCAGGGAAGTGGCAGAGGGGATGAAATGAAGGCTGGGAAGAGGACGGTGTGTGTAGTCAAGCTTCCCCTAAGAGGGGATGCCTGAATAGCATTTTAAAAGACTAGAATAATTTGATCAAGAAACATCAAGGCAGCTATTAACATTTCTCGTTGTTTGTAGAAGCTTAGCTTTGTGTTGATTTCACCATACATTAAAGGTAAGGCCAGGGGTTGAATATGATAGCCTATGAGGATGCCTGTGTGCTCAGTCACTTAAGCGTCGACTCTTGATTTCCACTCAGGTCATGATATCACAGTTTGTGAGTTTGAGCCCTGCATCAGGGCCTGTGCTGATAGCACAAGGCCTGCCTGGAATTCTCTCTCTCTTTCATTCTGCCCCTCCCAATGCACTCTTGCTCTCTCTCTCTCTCTCTCCCTCTCTCTCTCTCTCTCTCTCAAAATAAATAAACATTAAAAAAATAAAAAGAAAGAAAAGAAAATGGTAGCTCATGATCTTGTCCAACCCTGTGATCTCTTCTATTTGGACACCCCCACCCCCCCCCCCCGGCTTTGGTTTAAAAAGTTCTTAATACCTTGCCAACCAAGATTTAAAAACTAGGAGAGTTCATAGAGGAATCTGGCTTGGAGGGGATTCTCTGGAAGATCTCGCTGCATTGCGGACCAAAGTGTTCAAGGCAAGAGAGTTAGCTAAGTAGTGACTGCCCCACATTTTCATCTGCGTTTCCTCTTGACACACTCACTGCTGACCTTCCCTGCCTGGCTCCATGCGCACTTGGGTTTCCAGCCCCAAACCAAGGTACCTGCCGTTGTGAGTAGCAGGAGACTCCCTATGCTGGCACGCTCCAAGGGCAAAGAGGTGGGAACCAAGTGTTAACTGCATTTGGAGAATGCAATGCAAATGGGTTAGGACTCCTACCCTGTGGTGCACAGTCTTAGACGGGTTGCACACGAGGCCAGAAGGATACACAGAAGCCAGACTGGGAGGCTGTGTGGGCCAAGGTGTGAGGTTTGAACGTTTTCTGGAAAATGATGGGGAACCATGAGAGTTCCTTAATTATGTAAGTTTTCACATTTTCAAGTTGAAAGTTGAATGAAGAATGTATTGGATGAGACTGTGTTGTTGCTCTAAACAATTACCATTTTGTGTATAGTTTACTAGTTTGTGCATTCTTAAAAGTTTTTTTATTTTGAGAGCAGGATTGAGAATGGGGAAGATGAGGGGCAGAGAGAGAAGGAGAGAGAATCCCAAGCAGGCTCCATGCTGTCAGCACAGAGTCTGACATGAGGCTCCAACTCATGAACTGTGAGATCATGACATGAGCCAAAATCAAGTCAGATACCTAACCAACTGTGCTACCCACGCCCCCCTGGTTTATACGTTTTATTTGACTTTCATAATACTTCAGGAATCTGGTATTGTATATATTTATTTTAAGTACCAGAAAACTGAGGCTCAGAGAGGAAACAAAAATTACCTAAAGTCAAATACTGTGTGACAGAATCGTGACTTCTAAGACCAAAACCCAGGTGATTTTTGTCCCAGGACCTAGCTTGTAAGACAAAAGATGAAAATCTGATGTATTCCAGTAATGAATTAGTAATAAAAAAGAAATATTTTAAAAATTGAGATGATGAAATAGACCTCTTTCATTATCTTGAAGCCTACTTTTCTTCATTTCCATTCTATTAAATCACAATGTCACCGTAATAGTCTCGGTGGCCTCTCATTTGTCCTTTGTCCATGTAGGTCACTTTTTTTTTTTCAAGTGAGTAAGAGAGACAGAGAGTGTGTGGGAAAAGGCAGAGAGAGAGAGAATCCCAAAGCAGGCTCCATGCTGTCAGAGCAGATCCTGACATGGGGCTTGAACTCAGCAACCATGAGATCATGACCTGAGCTGAAATCAAGAGTCCAACACTTAACTGATTGAGCCACCTAAGCGCCCCTATGTATGTCGCTTGCCAAAGACCCTCCCATTCCCTTGAGTTCCCTTTGCTTCTGACTCTCTCTATGCTTCTCCTTCCTCCTCTGCAGGCCTGTTCTTCCAGTGAACTCTGTGCACACTCACATATTTATGTTTCTCCAGCCTCCCTTAGTTGCCCATTGCACCTATCAACCCTCCATAGCACTACGATTTGGTCCTGCGCTTCGGCGCTCATGCTGACCCCTACCCCCAGGGTCCACGCAGGTCTAGGACTTTGTGAGCTAGGAGACACACCTTGCAAGGTCACCCCAGGTGTCTGGGCTGGCTGAGTGGAGCCGGAGAGTCAGAACCACCCACGTGGCCCTGACCTCCAGGAAAGGGCATTCCACAGCTGCCTGGGGCATCCTCTCCGGGGATCTGTCCACACTGGCACTCAGGAAGTTTTCTCAATCATTCACCTAAGTCATACCGTGCATATTTGGCAAGGACAGTGGCCATTCATGCCGGCCTCTCCCTGTCTTCACTTCTTCTCCAGAAATAAAAGCTTGGCCTTCCCCAGCCATACACACCCTCCACTCTGCTCCTCCAGGGAATGAGAAATTTGGCTCAGGAATTGAGTCAGGGCTCCCAGCTTGAGCTGGCCATCTGGCATGACTGCTGCTTCCAAATTATGTTCACGTCCATGGATAACCAAGTGGATTATCTCCAAGAATCATCTTCTCAGTGAGAAGAGAGGAGGCGGAGAAAATATCACGTTCATTTGCTTGCTCAGAAAAGACCACGGACATCAGCTATTTGCCCTTGCTGGCAATAATACTTGGTTGCTGGTCCACAGTGCAAAGCCTAGATCAGGCTTCTTAGTGTGGAACTGAAAGGGCCTGGAGTGTAGCCAGTGTTTCCAGAGCTGGCATTCGTTGTCGTCTGGCACAGCCATGGAACTGACAGGCCCCAGCTTGGGAAAGGTCAGTAAGGGCTCAGGGCACCCCAAATGCTCGCTGACCCATTAACCACTGCAGGTATAATTAAGATACGTGTCCTTCCATTTCTGGATGACATCTGCTGTTGACAAGTGGTGCAGAGAATGAAAGGTAATGTGTAATAATTTGCCCAAGCAACACATCGTCAGGGAGGCAAATCTGGGAGAAGGGGAATGTCTAGCTGACCTCCCTTCCCAGAGAAACAGAGCAATGTCAAGGCCTATTGCGCAAAAGAATCTGCTCATAAACTCAAAACAAACAGCCTTTTCTTAGTTTCCCTTCGATCCCAATCAGGTGCAATCCAGCCCACCCCCAGCAACCATTTGGCAATGTCTGATGACTTTGGTTATCAAAACTGGGGTCATGGAAGGGGTGCTACTGGTATTCAGTGGGTAGCCAACAATGCTGCTAAACATCTACAATGCGCAGGACAGACCTCCCAGAAAAAAAAAAAAATCACCCAGCTCAAAATATCAATAGTGCTGGTGTCGAGAACATGCCATAAATCAACATGATTTCTACTCCGAGCCTTCCATTCTGATGGCAAGATGATTAATGTCACTTCTGACTGGTGTTTTAACCCAGGGCTGTGCCATAGTTCTGGGCGCTTGGCCTGAGGAAGGGTTGGGTAGGGGGTGCGATGCTTGGAAGGGGGAATCTTTGGGGAGGCAGCCAAAGCCTGACATTCAGCCCCTGTTCCCTTCTCTGCCAGATAGTTAAGCAGCTCCAGAATCTGCAGGCGTTTCTCTTCTTCTGCCCATAGCTTAGGCACAGCCCTTGATCTAGCCCCTTCCCCCCCTGCTTGTTTTGCTGCTGGCTCCTCTTAGAAATCTTGCTTCCTCCTGGCACTGCATCAATTTCCTAAATTCTCTATAACACAAGAAACCTCCCAGGCCACTTGACTGTCTTCGTGGGCACCTAGCTCCTTTAAGCTCCTTGCTTGAAAAAGGGGAAGGCAAAGAAAAGGACAGAATGGGAGGGGGAAAGAATTAGCATCTCAAAATACTACCAGCATTCACAAAGGTAGTAGTGAAGTCAAATTGAAGAACTTGGCCTGCTGACCCGGGTCTCTCAGAGAAGATAGCAGGGGCTCCTTGCCCTCCTCCTGAAGAAGTACCTCTTGCCATACCTGTGGGGAATGTGAAGCTATGAGATATGTACCAGCCTCTGTTGTCCCTTCGCCCTTGAAAGAGAAAGGCTGGAAGGTCTCAGCCCTGGAGAACGTTTCTTATACACATTTCCACATTGGCATAAGAGAAGGATGTTTAATTTTCATGCTCACTAATGAGGGCTGACCCGGCTGTGCTAGAATCATCCTAAGAGTTGGTTTTGAGCACTAAAAAAATTCATTTCAGGAGCGATCTGATAGCATCTGTTGAAATGACAAGTAAGCATACCCTTGGACCCAGTAATCTCCTGGGATTCCATCCTGTTGAAATAAAAGGATTTTGATACATAAGCATGTTTGTAGAGGCAAAATGAATATAGAAAAAAAAATCTCTAAGTCCATCGCTAGAGGAATGAATTGGGCAGTGAGCAAATTGGGGTACATCTATACCATGTGTGATAGTTAATTCTGTGTGCCAACTTGTCTTGGCCACAGTGCCTAGATGTTTGGTCAAACAGTCTTCTGGATATTTCTGCAAAGGTATTTTGGGGTGAGATTTGCATTTAAATAGGTGGACTTTGAGTGAAGCAGATTATTCTCCACAATGTGAGTGACCCTCTTCCGTAGGGCTCCAGAGACTAACTGCTGATAGCAAGAGAGAATTCTGCCAGCAGACTACCTTTGGACTTGAACTCCAACTCTTCCCTGAGTCTCCAGACTACTCTGCACATTTTGGACTAAGCTTCGATAGTCCTCTGAGCCAATTGCTTAAAATCTGTCCTTTCCCACCATTCTCCTCCATTCTGTTGGTTTTGTTTCTCTGGAGAACCCTAATTAATACAGCATCAAATATTATGCATCTTTGAGTTGTGTCAACACCTAGGGACCTGGGGAATTGCCATGATGTATTTATTATGTGGAAATAAAGCAATATACAGAAATATATGTAAAAGAAGCAATAGCCAAGAATATGTGTGTTAGCATATATGCATTAGCACAGAGATGTGTTCAAGAAAATGTGACATGCTTTAGCAGTGGTAATCTGGAAGGGGGTAGGGTGGTAAAATAAACTAGAGTGAACCAAAAGAATGCTCAATGAGAAGTGTAGAATACAAGAATAGAATCAGATTCTATCTGATAGTATGAAAAATACAAAATACTAAATATAAATATGGCCATGGGCAGGGGATACAAGTTGACTTGAAAAAAAATGAAAAAAATTCTGGGTCTCATGAGTGACTCAGTCGGATAAGTGTCCGATTCTTAACTTCAGCTCAGGTCATGACCTTACTGTTGGTGAGGTCAAGCCCTGTATCAGGTTCTGTACAGTGTGGAGACTCTTTGGGATTCTCTCAATCTCCCTCTCTCTCTGTTCCTCCCCTGCTTGTACTCTCTCTCTCAAATTAAATATACTTTTAAAATAATTTAATAAATTAAAAAAAATTGTGTGTTCTTAAATTGGGAGGTAGAGCTACTCTTTTACTCAAATTCTCATTCTTTAATATTATAGGGACACCTGGGTGGTACATTTGGTTGGACATCTGACTTCGGCTCAGGTCATGATCTCACCATTGGTTCATGACTATGAGCCCCACCTTGGGCTCTCTGCTCACAGCCTGGAGCCTGCTTCAGATTCTGTCTCCCTCTCTCTCTCTACCCCTCTCCTGCTCATGCTCTGTCTCTCTCAAAATAAACACTAAAAAAAATTTTTTTTAATATACTTAAAAAAATACCAGATCCTTGGATCCAAGACCCAATTACTTCTGTTTGGTTAGGCAGCAAGAAGACTGGATAACCAGAGAACCCATACTTTTAAAACAAAGGTCCCAGCATGATTCTTGGTATATAGCCAGGCTTGGGGACTGCTCGTGTGCATGGGGGACACGCCCAGGGCAGCCCACTAGAGGCAGGGAGGGTTTCTACACATCTCCTGAGGACTCTGTTTCTGTTTGGGGGTCTTCCTTCCGGTGACAGCCTCATAGAGAACCCTGAATCTTCAGTGAACTTCACTCTTATCCCACACCTAAGTCCAGTGCTCGAAGCTGAGCCCCAGTACCCCACTTGTGAGTAGATCACAAGAATCAATGTCATATGGACATCTTAGGATTGGAAAGATCTGTAAACTTCAGCTTAAGACCTCAAACCCAGAAATTTATTTCCTGGCCCACAAAGCCTGGCATCCTCCTCAGGAACGGCCTTGGCTCCTGGAAGAGAAGACACATATAAGGTATATATCTCCATGCACTTAGGTTCCTACGCCTCTTGAGTTGATCAGTCAGCCATGGCCATGGGGACTCAGGAACCCTGAGTGTGTGACACAGGTGAGTTGTAGAAGGAGGGACGGACATGATACTCCCTTGCTTTGCCAAGTCAGAATGCACACTTGCTGTTGCTAGGGTATCGCCTGTCCTATTTTCTCTGTGCTTTTTTTCCTTTTTCTCTACTTTCTCCTGAAGTCCCAAAGTCATTGCAACAGAGTATCCAGTCACAGTTACAGCAAAACTATTTGAGTTTACTACTTTCCCCATCTAAGCCCCAATTAAAGTCCCAAAGAATCTCAAAGCCATTTACCTCCTCTCACCAATGCTCCAACTGCCCTTAATTAATTAGTCTGTTGCTAATTCAGTTAACAGTTTCAAGTTCAAACACATGTGAGCTTTCCACAAAAACAATGAAAGAAGGCTCTCATCTTGAAACAGAGGAAAATTCCAGGGCCTTGGCTAGTTCCACAGCTGAGTGGCATGCCCCCCAAAATCTCCCCTGCACCCTTCTGGAAAGGTGTGATAAGCTGACCCCACGGAACTAGCATGAGGGCTGTGACAGGTAGACTGAAGGGACTGTCACATGCCACAGTGCCATCCGGGGACTCTCCACCTCTGTTCTTTCATATGACTTCTTTTTAGAAATACCCATGTTCATACAGCACTGTGAAGTAACTTCATGTCCAGTATCTCCTCTGCTTCTCACTAGGTCCCAACCAGGTGGATGGACAGCTGTTGTTTCATCTACATACGGTGGAAATGAGGCTAAGAAACTAGTCAGGCGACCTCCTGAGACCCAACTCAGTCACAGAAGAAAGGGTACTTGACCTCGAGTATGACTCCGAATTTCTTTTTTCCCCAAACCCACCACACTGGTTTCTCACTTTCCTTAAATTGTTACAACATTCCCCCCGCCCCCCTTCCCATACCTTAAAGATCCAGCCTTTAGTCTTTGATGATGAGCTGTGAAAAACGATCTCTTGTGACTGACAGGGCACCTGACTCATGCCGCTTTATTTTTGTGTTTGCTCTTATTGTTAGCTGCTTGGCCTCTGCCTCGTTAGTCACTCCACGTGGGGGCTTTTACTTTACACTCTGTGCATCACAGATTATCCAGGGCAAAGCGTTTTACAAATGTGTTTGGGAAAATGTGAACTGAATTGGCAAGGCGTGTTTCCCCCCTCCCCCGCAAGTGGAAATTATTGTTCTGTTGATGGGCTTGTTTGTCTTCTTCATTCCGAGGACACGTGAACAATAGGTTTGGAAGTTGGAAGAATAGCGCACCTGAGAATTAAGGTAGAGAAATGTCTTGATATTTGTGATAAGACTATGGTTCTCCAGTTAAGGGAAACTTTGCTGCTCTAAAATAAAATGTAGCATGGCCTAAAGCCAGGCCCACGAGCAGCAGAAGAATATCATTACTGCTAGCAGAATTCTCTGGAGCTGGATTTTTGTTCCTGACAAAAATGGGAAGGGCTGCTGTTGGCTCACAGAAGACATTTTCCCAAGGGTGCTTGGGTGGCTCAGTGGATTAAGAGTCGCAATCTCCATTTCAGCTCAGGTCATGATCTCAACAATTGATGGGTTTGGGCCTTGGTACCGGCTCTGCACTGAGAGCACAGAGTCTGCTTGGGATTTTCTCTTTGTCTGCCTGCCTCTCTCTCTCTCTCAAAAATAAATAAATATTTTTTAATTGAAAAAGAAGAAAACATTTTCCCCGTATTTTCCCATTTGAGGAACCTCCGTATATTTTTAGAGAATTTTCTAGGTGTCAGCAACTAGTAAAGAGTAAAAAATACTCAGTAGCAATAAGAATGGAGAGGGAGAAAGGGGAGGAGGGCTTCAAGTTAGGTTATTTGTTTGGCAATTTTGCTGATTTGCAGTATTTTGATTAAAAGCCAGTGATTTACTAGGGGCGCCTTAGTGGCTCAGTCCATTGGGCAGCCAACTCTTGGTTTTGTCTTAGGTCATGGTCTCACAGTTGTGTGATGGACCCCCGTGCCGGGTCCTTGCTGACAGCATGGAGACTGCTTGAGAGTCTTTCTCTCCGCTCTCTGCCCCTCCCCCACTCGTACATGCACATGTTCAGGCTCTCTCTCTTTCACAACAAATAAACATTAAAAAATGTTTTTCTGATGTTTGTTTATTATTAAGACAGAGAGAAACAGAGCATGAATAGGGGAAGAGCAGAGAGAGGGAGACACAGAATCTGAAGCAGGCTCCAGGCTCTGAACTGTCAGTACAAAGCCCGACACGGGGCTCAAGTCCTCATACTGTGAGATCATGACCTGAGCTGAAGTTGGACACTTAACCAGCTGAGCCACCCAGGCACCCCTAAACATTTTTTGAAAAGATCCAATGATTTATTATAAGATTTATTTTCAAGGATAGAATCAAAAGAGTTGAAAATTTCCTTAATGAACTACAAAGACAACTAACCTCATGACCAACAATCTGGTGAGCAAATGCCTTCTGCTCATCTCAAAGTACACCAACCTGACCTTTAGTTTGGTCTGCATTTGAGTCCTAGTGGGTGTCTATGGACCCCGCTTCTGCAGCCTTGCATTGCATTTGTCTCAGCAACAGTAAATGGCCCTTCTTGTGTCAACAAAGTCCCTGGTAGCTGGTGGGATGTGGGCATGACTCCTTAATAACTTGGGACACTGAAGCCACCATGCTTCCTTTCTTCCCTCCTGAAGTTCAAAGGCCCTAGTTTTCTGTCTTCGTATGATGATGATGATGATGATGATGATGATGATGATGATGATTCTAGTAATCTGTGTGCCCAACGTGAGGCTCGAACTCATGACCCCAAGATCAAGAGTCACAAGCTTCACCCACTGAGTCAGCCAGATGCTCCCATCTTGGTCTTTTATTCAATGCCAAATTCAAGAATAAAGTCTAAGGAAACATTGGTGGGTGTCATGTGCAACGGAGCCTGTGACCTGGGGACAGAAGTGCAGGCCATTCTGAAGTCAAAGTCAAGTCTATCTTGTCAGGAGGACCTTGTCTTTCTTTTTTCTTTTCTTTAAAGAAAAGCTGGAAATCCCAGCTTTTTGAAGGATTTTTTTTAAGAGACAGTGGGAGTGGGAGAGAGGCAGAGAAAAAGGGAGATCGAGAATTCTAAGCAGGCTCTGCACTGTAATTGTGGAGCCCGATACGGGGCTCCAACCCAAGAAACTGAGATCATGACCCAAGTTGAAACCACGAATCTGAAGCTTAGCCAACGGAGCTACCTAGGCGCTCCAGGCTCATCTTAATAAGAAGCTCGATGCCTCAGCATTGCATGAGAGAGCACAGATAGGGCCCTTATTAATCTGACCTCTAGGTGACTTTTCCTACAGGCTCTTATCTTCACACCTCGCACTGGCATTAGTCATTTATTAAGTAATCTGGGTCCTTTGCCAGCCCACCTCTCTGAAGGCTACTGAAAAAAAGACCCCAGCTTCATTTCAGTCTTATCTTCTTAAGGCAGACAGGAAAATAGCCTCTTGCTATTTCCTCTTGATTAATAAGGAAGAACCCTCTAAATCCAATGCTTTCTGCCTACATGAGCAACAGACCACCCTAAAAAGAGAACAAAGGTCTTTGAAGTTCTGTCAATACGGAACTGACTGAAATTGAAATACAAAGGCAATCAGCTTTGGCAGAGAACAAGTTGTCATGACTTTCTCATCATGGGCTCGCCTAGAGCTTTGGCATTAAACATTACCATGTGGTCTCCAAACAGTTACAACGTGCCTGCTTTCACATCAGCCCTGTCTTTCCCTCGCTCACGCCACACAGGGCTACGTAGAAGGCAGTGTCGGGTTCTGCTTTACAGTTTGTGAGACACTTTGATGTGTGTGAACTCACTGGGCTTCACAGAAATGCCATGGTGGGGACATGGGGTCGTGGTCTTCTTTTGCCCGTTTTACAGATGAAGTGAATGAGTCTCGCAAGAGCTCAATACATTTATCTGCTCCTAGTTCCTCTGACAGAAGGTGAAGTCTGGGCCTCTGCATGTCTTTCTCTCCTCAGACTGGTCAGTTCCATTTTCCAGTTCATCTGCCTGAGGGAAAGCTATTGCTGCTGTTTAGAAAAAACGAGATGCCGCCATAAGGCATGAGCCCAAGAATGTCCCACAGCACTGAGCAGATCACATGAAAACACCAGCATGTGCGTGTGTGTATTTATGTGCCTGTGATGAATAGAAAGAATTCTGGAAGCATGTTCACACAACTGGTAACAGCGCCCCTTCTGGAAAGGTGCAGGCGAGGAGGAATGGGACCTTTTGCCATTTATTTCATATACTTATATCTTCTTCTACTTTGTAATGACAAAGGTTCCTTATGTTTGTAATCAAATTTTCATTTTTTCTTTTATTTTTTATTAAGTTTTTAATTTTATTTCCAGTATTGTGAACATACAGGTGTACAAGATCGTGATTAACAGTTCTATACATTACTCTGTGCTCATCACAACGAGTGTGCTCTTAACCCCCTTCATGTATTTCACCCATCCCCGTCCCGTACCTCCCCTCTAGCTCCAATTGTCTTTTACTTTATATGAAGAGCTAAAATATCTTCCCTACCTTAAATCCCTTTTTTCCTTCTGTCTCCAATTCTGTAGACCGGCAATAAGCAAAAAGACCATAATTGTCCTCCATGTTAAAACTAACCCACAGTGACACAGGTGTACCTGACCATTGTCCCACGGCACATCACACCTGCTCTTGTGAGAGGCAGTCCGTGAATGTAAAACAAGGAATGAACAGCATTCCTACCCTCTGTGTGAAAGGCTCTCTGCATTGTCAGCCGACGTGAGCCATAGGTGCATGCAGAGAAGGCATCAGCAGCCCTGTTTCTACTGAGATAAATCCAGACCTCCAGAAGAGCACGCGACATGCCTGTGTGCACAGAAAACATGTGGGAGAGTTGCATTTGTGCCTTTTCTACACCGCAACGCCTCCTGGAAACTATCTTAATAAAATTGTACTTCAGTGAAATGTGAAATCCAGATTAATCAGCATTTGGTTTCTATTTCTGCCTTTGTGAGACCTTTGAGTTTAATTCCTCTTGGCAATAATCTGTGTGATCCTCGCTTAGAGAAATAGGGAGAGTCCCCAGGGAGAAAAGCAGGAGCCCTTGGTTAGGGTAATCTTGCTGTTGTTCAATAT
Source organism: Suricata suricatta (assembly GCF_006229205.1). NCBI lineage: Eukaryota > Metazoa > Chordata > Mammalia > Carnivora > Herpestidae > Suricata > Suricata suricatta. The sequence goes on along the minus strand of NC_043711.1, from coordinate 30,766,335 downwards.
AAATTTTATTAGCTAAATAGAATTTTTGGTAGCAGAGGCAGCGGAGGAGAAGTGGTGATAGCAGTTCTCATGGCTTTTCAAGCTGCCTCTTAGCCTCATGTGTTCATTCCTGCATTGTCTGTTATGTCCCACTGCCCTGTCCTTGGCTCAGCCCCTCTCTAAAAGTGCAGACACAAAGAGGGATTGTAACTCTAGAAACATCTTTGTTCCCAGATAAGACTGCACATCCCCACCAAGAAATTCACTTCACTTATATTAAACTACTTGATTTTTCCAGGGGTTTTACACTGTAATCTTGGGTAAATGGTACTTGAACCCTTTAGGAATGACCCCACTCTCTCTACAGGTTTGTTAAGGACCAGAAAAAATAAAATCCTGGAAGGTCACCAAAATGTTAACAGTGATTAAGATGTGTAGTGATTTTTCACTTCTTTGTATTTCTTTAGTGGTTTTCAGATTTTCTACAAGGAACACGTATCCGCTTTTTAGGATAAAATGTAATTTTTTAAATTCTAAAAAGCAGGAGGCAAAGGCTTACTTTTAGCATTTTACTTGCTATATAACAAGGTGCTTTTAAAAAGTACTATGGGAGAAGTGCCTGGGTGGCTCAGTTGGTTAAACATCCAACTTCGGCTCAGGCCATGATCTCATGGTTTGTGAGTTCGAGCCCTGTGTTGGGCTATGTGCTGACAGCCCAGAGCCTGGATTCTGCCTCAGATTCTGTGTCTGCCTCTCTCTCTGCCCCTCCCTGTTCATGCTCTGTCTCTCAAAAATAAATAAACATTAACAAAAAAATTTTTTTAAGTACTGGGGGAAAATAAGGCAAAATGTTTATAATGTCTGTTCCTAGGTAAAGTCATTATGGTTGTTTTTGGGTTTCCTTTTATTTTTCTCTATTTGTCATATTCTCTCTCAGAATCCTGTGCAGGATTGCTATCTCTAAATAATAAACATTGTTACAGGGTTGAAATTTGATGAGGAATGTATGTGGTGGGGTGAGGTAGGGGAGACTCTATGAAATTCCAAAATATTATTGTTATTCCTACAGGAATGACACCTACTCCACATTCCTGGAATAGCTGAGATTTCTCCAAGATATCTAATTCATTCTTGGGGAGTAATATGTTCATCTTTTGGGATCTAGCTCGAATACACTCTTAATTTCCCCCAAACCGATCGAAGTTGTTTTGCTCACAAAATACATAAAGAGCCTTCACTTCACACCAGATATGGTGACGGTGCTGGTTGAGTGACACAGTCATCTTCAGGGGGTCTTTCATTGGAGTGCCCCGTTACTCTCACTTTCCGTCTGGACTTCTATCTCAGGGGCTACAGTCATCAAAAGGGTCCAGACAGGTCCCATAAGTCCTTCCATGCTCTTCCATTCTTTCCTTCCTTCCTTTCTGTTGCTCGACAGCCGGAGCTAGGTTTATAGCTTCAGTCCCTACCAGCACAAGTGATATTTCCCATCTAAAAATCAGCATGAAGATACTTTGACATAGCAAGCGATCCTCTACTTCATTTTAAAAAGGTATTCAGTGCAGTAGCTGGAGATGAGAGCAGAAACTTGATGGAATTCATATAAGAAAGGCCAGCATTACCTTCCTAAGTCTGAGTTCTCCTTCTCTTTATTCATCCTTGAAATCATGACTGAATCTGATCGAGCCGTCAGTGCTCTGGAAAAAAATTCCTTTGGCCAGCCACATCTAATTTGAGACCTTGTTTCATGGAATATTTAAGGTCATTGGCAAACATCTATGAATTAATCTATTAGGCTAGTTCCTTTGTTTTTTTAAACATATAAGTTCTGATTTTAGGTCTTTATGTAAAACTAGAATTCTTTGCTTTAAATGAATGCTTGAAACAAAAAAAAGAGGGAGGGTATATTTATTTCTAGGAGAAGGAAACAGTGACTGTAAACTACAATGTAAATCAGAGCAGCTTACCAGCCTCAAAAAAAGAAATCTGTTTTTGGAACTAAACCTTCCTTCTTTGACTCAATACAGTAAATGCAATATGGTAACACAAACCATTTAAGTAAATACCAGTTCTAATAATAGCTGCGTATCAGTTGGAAAGTATTTTTATCATATGTGTGCTAGCTCCTGAGCCATAGCCTTTATCAAGCAGAGCAGAATGTGTGATCACTCTGGCCCTGTTTTAGAGAAAGAAATGATTGATTGTTTGATCCCTGGAAGTATCGATGCTGCTTAATGGGTCCTTAGCGTGAAGAATAATGGAGGGAAAAACACTGTGTGTCATTCGATAGCTTCCATGGCTAAGGAGAAGGGTTTAGGAGGGAAAAGAGTAGAACAAGATAAGAGATTTAATTCTCCAATTAATCTCACTCTGCTTCTGACATAATTCTGGATGGCATAGAATATTAAAAATCGGCATGCCCCATATTCACTTTCTTCTCCTCCATCCTGTCTCCTATCCATCTCTGTCAGATTTTCTCTGTAGAACAGGGACAGGATTCTTCAAGGACTTGTGAGAGAGAGAAAAGAATGAGTACTCCCTAAATTCTGTAATAGTTGTTTCAGTTTTCACCTGAAGTTATCTCTGGGTGGTTCTTTGAGGTTCTATGAGGTTAAAGGTATTCTCACAGTGCTTTTAAATATTCTCATGCTCTGTAACATTCACCTTAAAAAACAGAGCCTAATTCCCATTCCGTTGAGTGTGGGTTAGATTAGGTGACTTGATTCTAACTAATAAAATAAGGCAGAAGCTGTAACATGAGACTTTTGAAACTAAATCCAGAAAGTTGTAGTTCCCCTACCCCTTCTTGTCGCTCAGTCTCGGGAAAGCCAATAGTCATATCAAGAGAACCCGTAAGTGGTCCTGTGGAGAAGTCGATGAGGTGAGGGACTTCTCCCCAGAACCTGCACGGAACTGAGGCCTCTGGCCAGTAGCCACATGAAGGCACCTTCTTGGAAGCAGGTGCTCCCACCACAGTCAAGCCTTCAGATGACTGCCGTCCAATAGCCTCAGGAGAGACTGAGGTCGAACCAGTGAGCTCAGCCACTCCCTCTTCCAAAGAAACTGAATGGCATCATAAATATGTGTTGATCTAATTGCTGAGATCACTTTATTGATAACTTAGTCATTAGATCTTCACCTTTTCTCTCAAGAGCTAGATAAGAATACATTATTCTTGAGCAGGTTGTTTATGAATTTCAAGCTTGGGCTTGTTTCTGATGTACTGTGATGACTTGTGTACCTTCATGGTTCTGTATTTGAGGGAGATGTAGGCTCCCTGGCTGTGTTTGTACAGACATAATCATTTTTATATCACTCAGCTCTATAGTTGCCACCTGCGGTGTGGTAGACACCGGCTATCATCTTGGCTCATTTTATTTTGTTCTGTTTTTTAGAAAGAAAAAGAGAACAAGAGTGGGTGAGAGAGGCAGAAGGGAAAAGAGAGAGAGAGAGAGAGGTCTTAGGCAGGCTCCATACTCAGCACGGAGCCCAACATGAGGCTCTATCTGACAACCCTGGTATCATGACCTGAGCCAAAATCAAGAGTTGGACACTCACTGACTGATTTATAGATATGTAAAAAATGGCCTAGATGTGTCCCAAATGACAGTAGCAGAGATGTCAGTGTCTGATTAGGATGGATAACTTTAATCATTTAGATGTGGTAAGTTTTAATAAATGAAATAGTAGCAGGGACCAGAGTTTCTCTTAGGAAGATAAATGTCTCTGTTTGAAAAAAAAATACCTTGATGAGTTTCCAAGGAAAAGATAAGGCTGGGTAGTTGGGTGGCTCAGTTGGTTAACTGTCCAACTTTGGCTCAGGTTATGACCTCCCAGCTCATGAGTTTGAGCCCCACATCAAGCTCTGTGCAGTCAGCTCAGAGCCTGGAGGCTGTTTCAGATTTCTGTCTGTGTCTCTCCCCCTCCTCCCCCCCACTACTCATGCTCTATCTCTCTCAAAAATAAACATTAAAAAAATTTTTTAAGATAAGGCTTTAAGGGTATAGATGTTGCAAGAGTAAAGACAGCATTTGGTTAAACATTTGTGCATTAGGAAGAATTCCATTTCACATTGGTAATGGTGGGTAAAGAAGTGAAAGCCAGGTGACTAGGAGGGAGGCTCCAACTCAAGCCATGGAAATGACCTTGGCTCTTTTGAGAACAGGATTTTCTAGGGGGGCCCCACGTGGCTCAGCTGGTTAAGCATTCAACTGTTGATTTTGGCTCAGGTCATGATCTCACAGTTTGTGTGTTCCAAACCCCACATCAGGTGCCACACTGACAACCTGGAGCCTGCTTGGGATTCTCTCTCTTCCTCTCTCTCTGCCCCTCCCCCACTCATCCTCTCTCTCCCACTCTCTTTCACAAAATAAATAAACTTAAATAGGATTTTCTAGTGTTATATTTAGCAGTTTGAATTTCAGCAAGAGAAATCTTCTATTATATCTATCTCTATACACATCTTCTTCTAGACTTTCAGTAAATGCCCTGGTTGTGTAAGAGAGTCATTTAAAGGAAGTTAAGAAAACACTGAGAAGGCATGGGAACTGAGGCAGCAGAGGATTGATTCAGGACTGGGAATTCAGGGCCCTGGTGATTCACAAACACCTAAGCCCCCAAGGAACTGAGAGAAGTCTTGGGGACAGCAGCAGACTTCTCAGAATCTGTGAGAAGCACATGTGGTTCAAACAAGGTGACCCACCTGACCTCTTTATTATGTGCATAGCTCTTCTCAGCCTTTCAAATGGTTATAAATCCTAACAGTGAAATTTTGCTCATGGTCACATGTTTTCCTTTGTGTCTGTGTTTGGAGATCTCTCCTTTTAGATTGTGATGTAACCTGGGCTTTATTTTTCATGGCTTTATCTACAACATGTGCATAGTGATTATCATCTCCTAGCATGACTCCATCCTTTGTGTATCCCGTATGTGTGTCTCTTACCTTGCTCTCAAGTTTTACATACATTAATCTACTTGTCAACTCTACGAGGTAGACCCCATTACTATCATCATTTTAGAGATAAAGAAACTGAGACGTGGTGAAGTTGCATAAATGTTCCCAGACACACAGCTAATAGGGAGATTGGGATTCAAATCTGACCTTGTCCAGCTGAACAGCCTCCCCTGTTGAGTGAGGTGCTGAGCTGTCTTCCCACTGAAAAGGGGTGAAATTTTGCAGAGGACCCCGAGGAGGAAAGCAAGGCCTGACACAAAACAATGGATTGGGGACCAAATAGAAAATAACGGGCAGCCCAACCAAATGTGTGAAATCAATGCTTGAACAGGAGAGGTCATTGACACCTGGAGTCATCTAGAAAGGCTTCTTTGAGGAGGTGGGACTGGAGATGGGTGCTGAAAAATAGAAGAGGGAGGCAGAAAATGTTCAAACCAAGAACATATCAAGGTATTGACAGCCAGAGAGGTGGCAGTGTTCTGGCACATTTGCAGAACAAACTGGCCCACCTAAGGTGGAGGATAGTTGCTGGTGTATTGGAAGAGAAAGCTGGATGAAAGTGGAGAGGAGAGGGGTGTTAGGAGAGATCATGGGAAGAGCAGGGAAGAGCCTGGGCCTCTGCAGCTGGGCCATGCTGGCTAATAGCAGTTTGCATTTGGAGCTCCCTTTGCTCTTGAAATGCTATAATACCCTGCTGAGTGCTTCCCTTTCCTTCTGGGAACAGGTTCATTTCTTACTCTTCCCAACATCTTCCCTCATTTGTAGCATGTTACCTGATACAAGAGGCATTCGTTCACAGAGAATGAATAAATGAATGATCAAAATATGAAGAAAGAGCATAGAGTAACAGCATCAGATACACCTGATGGTCCACTTCCTTTCCACTTATTGTCTTGGTACCTTTGGACATGTTTCCTCCCAAACCTCAGTTTCCTTGTCTAGAAAATATGATGAATTGCAGCTACAACCTCAATGGGTTGTTGTGAGTGTTTGATGAAAACAAATGTGTGTAAAATATTTACTGTGGAACCTCCCACAAAATCACCTGTCAGTACGATGTGTTAACGTCATGAATCAGCGATAGTGAGTTGAGACCAAGAGAATATAAACCCTAGAAGCTAGGAAAAGTCTTAGGGAGAATTTTAAGCCTTCCTCAGAAACCAGTATAGGGCCTCAAGCTAAATTTTGGCTAGCTCTCAAAATGGTATGTTGACCTCAGCTGGTCTCTCCATTGTAGTTGGAGAAATGCCTCAGCTCATGATGGTAGTGGGCCTCGAATGTTCCACCAAGGATGTTGTGGAGTAAAGATGTAGAGCAGTGATGAGACTGTATCCCTTTCAGAAAAGTCTATCTAGTGGCCATGTGAGTGGTGGCTCAGGGAACAGCAGGAGTACGGAGTTCATTGAGAGGCTACTGTAATAGTCCTAGTAAAGATGATGAGCATTTGCATTCATGCTCTGACTATGAGAATGTAGAGAAGTTTGATTTAAGAAGCTCAGAGAAGAAACTGCACTAGAGTTAGAGACTGAATGGATATTGAAGCTAGATAAGGGAAGAAGGCAAGAATAACTGGGGTTTATTTGAGCATCTGGATGGCTGGTAAGGCTGGGGACAGGAGCAAGGACAAACTGAGGATTTCAGTTTAGGCAATTGGTTGATTCCATTAACAGAGAAATTAAGAGTGGATGGATCTGATTTGCCTCTTTATAATATTTCCTTTTAGAAACCTTATCCGGACAATGAAGGCGGTCTCTGACTTGCTCAAGTTCCAATGGACTTTACCAAAAAAAGAAAAAAGGAAAAAGAAAATGCCTTAAGACCCCCTAATGCCTTCTAAAAGGCCCCTGCACACTGTGTCCCTGACCCTGGGCTTTGTGCACACGTGCTCACTGCCCCCTCTGGAATCTCCCCTGGCTGCCCTGGCCTGCTCCACACAGGCCAAGGGCTTCTCTCTCAGGATCTCTGATTTTACTGCCCCCAACCCTGGACTCCAGCTACGCTGGGCCCTGGGGCTGGGGTGCACACGGGGCCTGCTCACCTTGCCCTCACATCGGTACAGCCGGCCAGGGCTCTGCCCAGCCTCCACACACAGACCACGTTGTCCTCCCCAGAGTTGGCCGCAGACTGGCACGTGGACCTGCACCCGGCATGTCACATGGCAGTGCAGCAGCACTAGACCCAAGTGTGTTGTTACCGATGGGCCAGGATCAGACACCGGCTTCCTTCTCAGAAAGGGAGGGCAAAGGCTTGGGGCTGATGGGAAAGGCCTTTTACAAATGACGCCAATAAAACTGCCCTGGACCTGGGCTTAGGGTGGGGAAAAAAAAAAGGAAAGAGCCTGCTTCTGATTCTGTGTCTCCTTCTCTCTGCCTCTCTTCTGCTCTCTCTCTCTCTCAAAAATTCATAAACATTAAAAAGAAAAAAAGACAAACAGAATCACAAATACAGATTTGCTTATGAAAATGAATTTCTATTTAGAAAGGATCTGTGCGAGAAAGGAGCCCTAAAATTTTTTTTTTTTTCAGCGTCCTACAAATCTGTCTTTGGAAAGGGTCCTCCTCAGGAGAGGGTGGGCAAGCTGAGGCAAAGAGAAAGGCTCTCACAGGCTCTGATGGCTGGGGAATGGAAGGCTAGGATGTGAATCCAGATCTGTCAAAAATCAATGCCCACATTTTACCTTCTATCCTCAGCAACGTCTCATGGCCCCACTGAGGTGAAGGGGGGCATTAGGGAGGAAGGATGAGAGAGAGACTGACAGACTGACAGACTGACAGCCAGGGCAGGGCAGTGGTGGAGAGAACCCAGGACTGTGGTCAAACAGA